>NC_133301.1:5586243-5646246 GCF_005239225.2 Populus alba | reverse complement strand
TAGTCAAGATATAAGACCTATTGCTTTTTATAGTAAGAAACTAAGCGATTCAAGAAGGAAATGTTTTGTTTATGACAAGTAGTTCTATGTTATTGTTCATGCTTTAGACTATTTGTCATATTTGTGTCCAAAACCTTTGATGCTATATTATGATCATGAGGCTTTGAAGTTTCTTAATAGTCAGGAGAAGCTTAATCAGTGACATGCTTAATAGGTTGAATTGCTATAAACTTTAAGTTTATGAAACACAAAAATGGAATTTATAATGTTATTGATAATGCTTTGAGTTGAAGAAATTTATTATTGATTGATTTTCAAGTGGAAGTGATGGATTTTGAAGTGTTGAAAGATCTCCACAAGCATGATTGTGAAAATGGTGTTTCCAAGCATTTTATTATGTTGGAAGGTTATCTCTTTAAAGGAAACCGATTATGTATTCCTCAAGATTCTTTAAGGAAAATCATTACCTTTAATGCTAATAGCAGTGGGCTTGGTGGGCATTTTGAAAGAGACAAAAACACTTGTTAATATTAGGATCATTTTATTTTTTTGTCGAAGATGGAGACAAATGTCACAAGGTTTATACAACGATGTAGAACATGTCATATTGTCAAATCACATAGTAATAATTTGGGTTTATACACTCCACTTCCAGTAGCAAAAGCACATTAGGAAGGAGTCAGCATGGATTTTATGCTTGGTTTACTGAGAAGTTCAAGGAATAAGGATTTGATTATGGTGGTGGTTGATCATTTCTCTAAAGTGTTGTGTTTTTTCCTTGTAACAAGACATTTGATGGTATTATTGTTGATTTATACTTTAAGGAGATTGTTAAACTCTATGGCATCCCAAAGACAATCACTTATGATCAGGATTCCAAGTTCATGAGTCATTTTTAGCATACACTTTGGAGAAGGCTTGGAACTCATCTTCAATTCAGTACAACTTATCATTCACAAACTAATGGTCAAACTAAAGTTGTCAATCACAGTTTGGAAAGTCTTTTGAGAAGCTTGGTAAAGAAGAATATTCGAGATTAGGAGCTAGTGTTGCCATAAGCTGAATTTTCTTACAACCATTTTATTTGCCAAAGTACAGGTTGTAGTCCTTTTCAAGTTGTGTGTATGGTCAGAATCCACTGAGTCCATTATACTTAATTCCTTTCTAACAAAATTGTAAATTTCAATAGTGATGCTGAAGAAAAGGCCAAACACTTAAAAAAGTTACATGAATAAAGTTTGTACAAGATTGAAAGGTAAAATCAAAATTATCAAATTCAAGCTAATAAGCACCGTAAGTATGTAGAGTTCAAAGAGGGTGATCTGGTTTGGATACATCTTAACTAGGAAAGGCTCTCACAAGGTAAATTTTCTAAGTTTAAATTAAGGGTTGATAATTTGTTTAAGGTTCTGAAGCTAATTGGTGAAAATACATACAAAATTGAGTTACGCGTTCACTTAGACATTTTAGACACTTTTAACGTGACTAATTTATCTTTTTTTTTTTTTATGGTGACGACTCAACATTTGACTTGAGATCAAGTCTTTTTCAATCGAGGTAACATGACATAGAAGTGTCCTCTATTGGTCCAAATTAGTAAAGTTACTTGAATTTGGGTTAGTATTACAAATAGAGGATGCCTTTTAAGTTGTTTGCTATAAACTTATGGTCAACTTTGAGCCTAAATTTTTATCTCTTTATTGTATGGGAAATGAGCTTATTCTACATAGTTTTCAAGTTCAAACTGTCATTTTTCTAGATTATTTAGTCTTGCATGCATTTGATTTTTCCATAAAGAGTTAAGTTAGTTTTAATTTTAGTTCTTTCTAAGTGTTTGTTTGCACTTTCTAGAGTAAAAAATGAGTTATTGTTGTTTCTTGTCTAGAAATCTATTAAATTCAATTATAGGTCTCATTTATGTTATTTTAGTGTTTCCTATACTTGGAGAGATATTATTCCAAGTATATAATTATGATTCAAACCATGTACTGGATCTTTTGGAAATTTTTTGAATTAAAGTCTTTTGACTTGGCTAATTGGCATCTATCAAGTTTTGTATCTCATTTGTGTGGTGGACTTATTTCCTTAACTTTGTATCTCTAAAGTGGTGATTTGAACTGTATCTTTAAAGTGATGAGTTGTTTGCATTTATATCTCTTTAAAGTGGTGATATACCTTAGAATAGTGAATGAAAAACACTTTTTTTTTTTAGTGACTTTTGTTGTTGGATTTTCATACCATTTTAGTATCAATGAGGGATATCTAAAACTAATATGTAGTTAAATTGACTTCTATGAGAAATCCATATGGAGATGAGAAGCCATTTGTATCTATAGAAAGGTTCACATAATAGTTGTGTAAGTTATCCTTAGACTTAAAATCACTAAGTTATTTTATATAGAGTGTTATGTTTTAATCCTACTATATATTGTCCTAATTAAGAGTAACAAATGGACAAATATTAGGTATAACATAAATTATATGAAGGCATTTGAGTAATCAAGAAAGTATTCATCACCCTTGGTGAATTAGAAAAAATATTTCACTTATTCTTAAATAATATTAATTGTAAATCCTTGTGCAATGTAAAATGAGATTTGTAAAAAAGTTTCAAATTTTATTCAGAAAATCAATGAAATAATATTAAAAACAAATATGATTTTGCTATAGTAGACACTTCATGCTGTAATGTCTAAATCGAAACATTGTTGATGAATGAATAATAATTATATTAAGAAAAAACCGATCACTGAAAGGTTAAGTCAAGTCATTTATAACTTTTCTAATATTTAGGGGTGATGACAGGTTGCTAGACATCATATTTAATCTTTAAATATAAATCAATCAATTATTGAATTGATAATAAATTAATTTATATAATCATATTTTATTTATGATTATGATTTATATTGGGACCAACTTATTAGGGAACCTAATGGGTCACACTCATAAAAATAATTATCATAAATTAAAATAAGATTATTAATCAAGTGTAACTTGATTATAAATAAATTTTTAAAAATTAAGGACGAGAGTGTAATTAATTCTATTTTATTTAGGATTTGATTTATATTTGAATCAAATTATTATGAAACCTAATGGGTTACACTCATAAAAAATAATTAATCATAAATTAAAATGAGATGATTAATCAAGTGTGACTTGACTTGATTATAAATAAGTTTTAGAAATTGAGAATTAGAGTATAAATTTATACAGGGAATTACAATTCTAAATCTAGAAAAAAATCAAGTAGGAACTTGACTGAATAAATTTTTAAAATTGTCTTAAAATATATATATTCAACGAAAAATTAATATTTTGTTATTTATAGAGTTTTTAGATTTTCCTATAAAGAAAATGTTATGCATTTTATATGTGTTTAAGAAGACAAACACTTTTTAATTCCCAAATTTTTAGCCCTCTATACTCCAAATCACCGCCCAAACAACCCTGAATGTTCACCTGTAAATACTTTTCCATCCCTGCCAAGACACACAATGAGATAGACAGAGGGTGAAACTGACAAGCAGACCGTGAGACACAAATAGAAGCAGAGGGAGATAGAGAGATAGAAGGAAAGGGAACAAGAAAGAGATGAAAAGAAAAAACAGTAGGCAAAAGTAACAGTAACGCCTTACCAGCATCAAGGCAGTTACTGAATTTTGTCCCATAAATTCTAAGTAAACTCATTTTCATATCGACAAACCAGATTTATAAGCACTGCAAAACCAGGTACATTATCTTTTCACGATAAGGTCTTTTGTTTTTGTATCCTGTTTTGTTGTAATATATCATGTTACAAACTTTGCTTGGATAATTGATTGTTGCGTTCAAAGGCATGCTGGATCAGAAATCATGAATCTAATGATGATTGTCTTTCTTACTTGGGTTTTTGATAATTATAAAATGTTAGGTTTTTTCTTTCATACAATTATGCGACTAAGAAAACCATGAAACCTGTGAAACTTAGCTTGCATAACAATTCTTTCTATTTTTAACTTGGGAGCAGGAGAGGTTTTGAGTAAAGAATCTGTTTGTTTTGTTAGAATCTTCGAGTTTATAACCTAGGTTTTTGCGTGGAATAGAAGAAAGAAAGGAAACATAGGAGCATTTGCTTTTTTGGGGGGCTAATGTGCTTTCTTTACTGGGATTCCAAGGAATTAAGATGAGCAGCCACTACATTTTTTAGTCATGAACGTTAGCAGGACAATATACATGCATAATCAGTAGATAGTTGCTTTCCTTATGAAAGAGTAGTTTCTAAACCCAGTTTTCGTAATCTGCAGAGAGATAGAGAATGTAATGGCAGATTCTGCACTTTCAACATTTGCAACCTGTATTGTGATACTAACTTCGCATCTAAGTGATATTACAAGTTTCTACTCTATTGAGACTGGAATATGTCAGCCATCCACTTGAGTGAATTCTAGAGCATTTGCATCTGGATCTCTTGTAAATATGGCAGGCCTCCCAGACCGGCTAAGTGTATATGGAATACCTGAAGAACAGAACACCATAAGGCACTGCATTCCTTCAACCAGTTACAAAGCTAGTTGTCAAAAATCATTCTTTAGTAGCTGGGGGACTATCCTGACTCAAGCAGGTTAGGTATGTATGTTCAGAAAATCCAACTTCATTTGGCACGCATATGCAAATATATATACAAAAAATATACGAGCACATGCTTTAGGCAAAGAGTGATAATAGAAGAGTGAGGACAGAGTAGTGTACCAGCTTTATCAAGGATCACTTTTTAGCTTGGACACATCCTGAATGGCAATGCAAGTATGTCGATCCCGGCCACCATGTTCAGGTCGTCCAGTCAAGGGGTCAGGATTGGGAAGCTCCATTAAATGGATCATTTCAGAACCACCCACAACCAGGCACCCCTATAGGGAAGTTTTATCATGTGGCCTTTCTTCATTTATTTCAAGCCCTAATTTTAAACAGAAAGCAAGTTCATTAATATCTGTTTTTCCATAACTGTTTACCTTGAGGGATAAAGAAGGGATGATGTATAAACACCAGCCAAGAGATAGTGACAAACCTAAGATTCCCTGATAAAATTCAAGAGACCTTTCAAGGTTATCACACAGCACTCCAACATGGTGAACACTAACAACTCCATAATCTGCAGGAATTCCAGCAAATTAACAGATACAACTTAACAACTCAAAAATAGCAGCTAGCCTTTTTCAATCGTGAATGTGATACATAAAGCCATTGTGTAACACACAAAAACACACATGTATACGCTCACAAAGAGTAAGGGATGTGGAAATAAATTTGCACCTTCAGATGTAGTCATACCATTCAATTTAGGATGAGAAACTATTGAACTATGTAACTATATATATATAAAAGAAAAAAGATAAAGATAAAAAGAATTTTGTCCTTGTACCTTCTTAAATTTAGTCCCCGTCCATACAAGGAAAACAAAAGCAAATCCCATCGATTCCCCACTTTGGTTGACTCTCTCATAACCAAGAGCTTATTTCAAGAAGGATTCTCAAAAAATTGATAAAAATGAAATGAAACTTTACAGCAGGAGCAGTTTCATTCATGCTTTAGATAATTTTCTCTCTTAAAACCAAACCAAAAAACATGGAATTGTAATCCAATGGAAGCTTGTAAAAAATGTAGAACATTTTAATTGGTCCCAACTTTGAAGAAGCATCGTTTTAGTAGCTGACAAGCAAAGGATTTGGCAAAATGCATATCTCTTTAACACTTCATTACAAATCCTCTATGAAGCCACACAAAAATATACGTCAAATCAATAACACGGGTTCTTTTCCCAATAAAGCTATCAAAGAACAAGGGTTTAGATCATTAAGAAAACTAATTAGAGTTGAGAAAAATTAGGCAATCCTCAAATGCATTTGACACCATGAAATAGAGAAAATGTTAAACTAATTGTGAAAAACTGATCCCACCTTTAAACATTCACCAAATCATTTTCTGATCGTTACTAACCCAGGCACATAGTCTATTGGATACTTCGTTGTACATATATACAGTCCTCACCTATATGTCAAACTTTTTTTCTGAAAACAACTCTACCTTCTTTCTTCCCTATTAACTATCTTCCTAGCACACTGCCGTAGTTCCTAAATGAAACATGTTTTGGTCTATCAGTATATGTAGAGCTCGCATTGAGTTCTATTTCAATTTGTTTTTGCAGAAAAAAATCTTAACACTGTTAAAATGCAAGGAACATAACTGAAGGGTAAATCAAGGAATATGTTTCAATTTTTCCTAATTTAATTCAGTGTTAATGCAAAAAGAAGAATCATTTCCAAAGGCACAAAATACAACAGAAAGGTGTTGTTCAGCATGTGAACAAGCTAGGGTGCAGCAGTTTTCTAATCATCAACTAATTTTGTTGTTGGCTGTTAGAGTGTGATCCAGTAAATGAGACAGGTCAATTTCTAGAAAGATTGAGAACATTCACATTGCATCCAAATTAGCCCCTCCAAATCTACTTGAGCAAGACCAACATGGCATACTGACTTTCGATCCAAATGCAACTAAAATGGAGAAATATCTGTAACATAAAGGAGCACAAAATCAAATAGGAAGAGTTACCGATTTTCTCATTGAGACGGGTTGATTCTTTCTCAACTATATTTGTTTCAGCAGAAAGCTTAGTTTTGTCCTTGAAACAAAACCTGGGAGACCTACCACTACCAACATTGGTTTGATAAAAATGGCATAGTGAGTTTACAGATATAGGTTTAGCAGTCGCACAATTCACCTGCAATGCAATAACAAAGATGAATTACAGATAAAAATAACCAATGGAAGCAACAATCCACAGCTGTTTGATGGGCAATATCCATATCAAAAGTACAAGAAACAATAGAATGAGACATGCACGCTACCAATTTATGCCATCAAAACCCTTAACTGACACTACCTACCAAAATGCATAAATTGAACACAAACTTCTAGTTTATGAAGGTCTTGTAGGCTAGGGGTCACTGCAACAAAGTGAAGCAGTCTATCAATATCAAGAAGTCCTTTGAGGCCATTTCCCATGAAGATTGTGTACTGGCCGACTCTAGTCTGGATCAATCTTGTTCTTCCATTGTTATTTCCCAGGTTGAAGTAGCTCTTAAGTGCCCTTCAGACAGATTGCGGAAAGGCCAGGTATGGTTTTCATGTCCTCTACCTTTCTTTGAAAATATTGCTGGCGACATAGAGTCATTGTCAACTTCAATCAGTCACCCTAATGTGGTTTTCGTCAAATATTCTCTGGTGTTAATACCTAAGGCATGTCTTATTGATTCATAAAAAGAAAAGCAATAAGAAACAAATAAAAAATCCTGGTCTTGCATCAAAAACATTGCAGTGGATCATTGTAGGTGATGGAGCGAATTGTGCTGTGATTGGCAACTATTGATTGGTCAGTGATGGAGTGAAATGTGCTATGGTTAGAGCTAGGTGATAAAGCAGCGCAGCAGTTAATTGAAAACATACGTTGGTGACTGCACTGGTAGGTCATGCTAGTGATACTTTGAGGCATTTGAGACAATGAGGTACAACATTAAACTCGATAACTAGACTATAAAGGGTAATTATAAAAAAACAAAAATTTCAAAAAGATAAAAATACAAAAGTTGCCTTATATATAATATATGAAAAAACAATATGACACTCACTCTCTCTTTCTTGTCAAGCTTTCTCTATCCCTAAAATCATATTTTCTCTCTTCTTTTGATCCAAATTTGAAAACCTAAAAATAATTTATTCATCTCCTTGCAAATTGAATCAAATAAACACAGTTTTAATTCTTAGAAGTGAAAAGTGCCAGTTCAACTCTAAATTATTGGGGCTTTACGTTGAGTTACGAAGTTCTAATTCTAGATAGATAGGAGGAAGCCTCATAGGCACTGCTGTTTTGATGCCTCACTATAAGACTTGTAGTAAACTTGAACTTAACAGCACCAACACTGTCTCACCATCCTTTTCTTCATTTGTTTCTCAAAAATTTGCAGATGATATTTGATTTTACTGCAATAGTATTGTTCAGTTATGAATAAGAAAAATCAGGGGAAAATATAGCTGAAAGTTTCACCAACTTCTTGAAAGGACTCATGCCAAGCCCCTTGAATATTCCTGGTACTGCATTTCATAGATGTTTAAAGGTACGTATTTTAGAAAAACTATTGTTCTTCTTCTAGGCTTCATTTGAATCACTTACTGTTTATGCAGAACCAGAAGAGGGCAATAAAACTAATAACTATAATCCAGAGATTCACAAAGGAGATGTTCTTGAATGGAAAAATAAATGCAACAACCAAGCAACTCATGTTGTCATTATCATCTTATAATACAACTTTCTGTAGATGCTTTACCCAATGTACTATTATACAATTTTGCTTCTCCTACATCCTCAAGTTAACAAACAGCATTTGTATGCCGTTTAATATTAACAAGTAGCATTTGGATTATGCAAATGAAATGTTTGATAAAAACCTAAAAGGGATACAAATTACCAAGTTTTAGTAATTTCTTAATTCTTAGTAAAGTTGTAATATTAGCTTGATAACTAAGTTGTAATATTAGAGGAAAGCTCTTTAGTTATTAAATATAAATAATACAATCTTGTAAATAATAAGATATTTTATGACAACCTTTTTTTTTAAGAATGTCAAGTGTTTTGTACGGGAAAACAAAACCTAGATCAAAACTTTAAAACTTTAAGAAGGTTTTTTTTTTTTTTCTTATCGCGTACAGGGTAAAATTACGGCAGAAGTTCTCCTAAAGTCTGCCTAAATAATGTCAAACTCTGGAAGCCCACGTATGGAAGCTGGTTAGAGTTTTTTTTTTATTATTATTGTACTTTTTTAAGAAACATCATTCTGGATTGTTTGAAGGAAAAATGAAAACCCATTATAGATTCTGCATTATTTTTTTTTGAGAGAAAAAAAAAAAAAGCTCATAATCCAAGTTACAATATCTCCAATCTAATTAGCAATGTATCGAGAATATAATCCAAAAAAAAAAGAAAATTCACCAATTTTTGATAAAAAATTGTAACAAGTATTAAAGAAAGTATTAGTGTGAATAATATTACCTTGTGTTGCAGAGCAGTGGTGGCTGATGGACTGGGAAGGGAAGCCATGGAGGGGATGGAAGGGAAGCGTTATGAAGTGATCTGGATTTTGTTTAATTCTTTGAAAGATCCAAAGCCCAGACAACATCACCCGATAACTTTAGTGTGTTAACCACTTGCTGGCTAATTTTCTGCACCACAAATTTTCACGAATAAGCCACCACAACAAAAATGTCATTCACACGATATCAACTTTTATGAGTAATTACAGAAGTTATCTAGGTTTCCTCCTACAAGGCATAAACATATTATCCCTTCAAGCACTTTTTATGGGTAATTACAGGGAAAAAAAATGTCTCTCGTTTACCTTGAGAATAATCGCAGAGAGGTTTTCTATTAGTTCTGTTCTTTAAATTGTTATTCAGTTTTTCGACCCATAACCTCTTTTACAAAATAAAATTGTATTAGTCGAGATTATTTTTAAAATTTATTTTATTTAATTTTTAAAATATTTTATTTGCAGCATGTTTTTTTAATAAAATTTAAAACAATGAAAATAAATATTTGTAAGGATACCACTTATTTTAATTAAAGAGAGAAGAATTTTGTGTGTGTGTGTGTGTGTGTGTTTGATTTGGATAGAAAACTTGTCTTCTCAATCTAAAACTATCGTTTCATGATAATTTATATGCAGTTGTATAAAAATATAAAATTAAAATAGATATTTTATTATTATTGAATATTTATGTCCAATTTTTTTTTAAAAAAAAAAAAAAAAACTTTACATATTATATTCATATACAATAATTTATAAATAATGACAATAAAAATCTCCAAATCTAATTTTAAAATCATGTTTTGATATTTTTAAATGTTTATTTTAATATTTTTAAAAAAAAAGTTTTATTTTAAAATATAAAAAATAAAACAATATAAATATATATATATATATATAATATATATTATGTAAAAAGCCAAAAAAATAAAGCCCGACAGATCTAGGCTTGTAAGATCAAATCCGAGTGTTTTATCCCATACAAAAGCCTAGGTATACTTAGGCTTTAAAAAATAAATCATGCTCTCCTTTTTTTAAAACTTAAGTAAATGACATCTTATACACTTCAATAAATAATGTATTATCCACCACAATAAATTTTAGGCATTTATAATAGTTGAATAAAAGGAATTATGAGGTATTTAGACTCTAAAATCAAAATTTTAATTTATTTTTATCTAAAATACTTAAAAATTATTAAAGGAACCTCAATAACCCCAAATCTATTTTTACCAAATCTTAAATTATTTTCTAATCATTCTAAAAAACTCCAAATTAAACTGAATAAAAAATCTTTGTACTCCTAAATTTATTTTTTCAGCATGATTAAAAGCCTGAATCACCTACATTGAACCATCCATTAAAGCTGAACTTATTGATAGCATGATCATTTTTTATGGTTAGAAGGTAGCTGACCAAAATCTAGCTCTTT
Organism: Populus alba; assembly: GCF_005239225.2. Taxonomy (NCBI): domain Eukaryota; kingdom Viridiplantae; phylum Streptophyta; class Magnoliopsida; order Malpighiales; family Salicaceae; genus Populus; species Populus alba. Next base: position 5,635,695 of record NC_133301.1, on the reverse strand, counting down.
TCTCTCAACAATCTAAAGACTAAAATGTAAAAAAGATAAAGTTTTTATGACTAAAATATAAGAATATAAAACTACAAGGATTAAATATGAAAAATTAAAATTTAAAGCACCCAAGTTTATTTTTCTGCATCCCTTGAACATTAAAAAAATACGTTACGGATTTACAATGCAATCACTAATACATATATATCCATGTTAAATTAGCTAGCAAAATAAATATGCTAGCTTTTTTAGTTTTTTTTTTTCTTGTATAATATTTCAAATAATAATGTTAATGGTTTTTTTTACCAAATAACTAGTGATTTTGATTCTCTTTCTTCTATAATCTTGAACTTGGAGAGTGTTTATTTTTGTTTTTAAAAAATATTTTGATTTTTTTTGCTTCAAATTAGTTTTTCTTAATGATTTTGGATTATTTTGATATGTTTATGTTAAAAATAAATTTTTAAAAAATTAAAAAATATATTTTAATATATTTCCAAACAAAAAGTACTTTAAAAAACAACCGCTACCACAATACTAAATGCTATCTTAATGCATCACCTGCCTTGGAGAACTCATCTGGTTAAAAATCCAATATATTTAAGGAAAGCAATTTTACTTAATATATTAGGTATTTGACATCATTTAAACCAAGTTGGGTCTGGTTTTTTATTTAATTCAACCAAAGTCGAAACATGTTGGATACAAATTTAATTTCGTTGTCCATTAAGAGCACATATGGTTAAACCATACTTTTTAAGAAAAAATTGAATTTTGTTTAGTTTTAAATTAATAGTTTTTAGTGTTTATTGTCATTTTGATATGTTGGTGTCAAAAAAAAATTATTTAATATATTTTCAAGTAAAAAACATTTTAAAAAGTAACATTTATTACACTCCTATACAAGAAACTACATCTGAAAAGTTCACCTATCTCATCATCTAACATATATTTGATTGGTATTAATTTTTTTTCTTCTTTATATAGATAGTTATTATAAACCTTATAAAACGAACCTAATTATTTCACCTTCACTCACTAACCAAATCTTACTTTATAAATTAAAAAAAAAATTCTTTTATTTTATTATTTTAATACATATAATAATTATTATTACAAAATTATATTCAGAACTTGTAAAAATAAGTTTATAAATTTACTTTATAATTGAAGTTTAATTTTATAATTATGAATGTATGATAATAGTGTAATTTATTAAAAATATGTAAAATTAGTGTATTAGTAAAGTATTTATATATTGTATTTCTATATGAAATACTAAATGTTATATGATGTAATTTCAAGTGATTGATATATTCCTTTTTTAAATACATAATAAGCAAATTATCCAACATTATATTCATAAACATAAAAAGAGATACAAAATGATTTATATATACAATTTTATTAATAATTAGTGATATACTACTTATTATAGATAATTAATAGACTTAAGATATAATTTTAATTTTCTAATCACATGTAGTTGTTCCTCTAATAATGTCAAAAAATACAAATAAACACACTAAAAACATATAACAAAATAACCAACAATATAATTAAAGTGATTAAAAAGAGATAAGGGAAGAAAAGATACCAAATGTAATGTTTTTATATTTTCCTTAATCTAAAAATAAATATACTTAAGATATAATTTTTAATATACTTAAGATATAATTTTAATTTTCTAAATCACATGTAAGTGTTCCCATAATAATGTCAAAAAATACAAATAAACACACTAAAAACATATAACACAATAACCAAATATAATTAAAGTGATTAAAAAGAGATAAGGGAAGAAAGATACCAAATGTAATGTTTTTTATATTTTCCTTAATCTAAAAATAAATAAATAAGGTGACTATCTTTCGATATGTGATGGGTATTAATATAATTCAATAATTGATGTAGATTATTTAAGATTGTGGTAATCATTAGAAAATGTTCAAGATAATTAGATTGTGTACTAGAAGATGATTAATACGAAAATCAATAATTTCGATAGCTTAGACAATGTTATCAAATAAGAAAATGATGTTGGATTTTTAGTAAAATACAAAAACAAAACATAGCAATCTCTATATCAAATGTATATTTAATCCTAGAAAATTGAGTTGTTAGATGGCTTTTCTTTGTAGACTGAAGGCTTGATATGTTAGGGACCACTTCAATATTAAATTTATATTACCTCACAAATACTTTAATGAAATCTCTCAATTACTTGATATTTATCTCATTTAGAACAATGAACCAACTTAAAGCGTCTTTATCAAGGCTATCTATAAAGAAATGAATCAGATTTTTAAACTTCATTATAGGCAACCTCTACCATCTTTGTTTACATAGATTCTCAAGTGTGTCATTGGACATTGAATTCCCATGAACTTGGTAAACTCCAGTACATAAATTATTTTAGGATAACAATATTAGAGACCAGGCATTTGTCGAGTGGCAAGAAAGAGCCATACATGCACATTCCCTTGATCTCTCTAAGGCATTCTTTAATATCTAGTTAGCGTTTTATAGTCTGGTTCTATCACAATTTTCCTATTAGGAATTTATATGGTGGTGAGATCAATCACAAGTTCATTATGTGGTTACGGTAGGACTATAGTGGGATATAGTGCCTTTAAAAGAAAATCCGGGGCACGCCCATATGCATTCCAAGAACAATAACATTAACAACATTAGTAGCATTGGTTATTTCAGCAAATGGTGGGAAGAAAGTTGACACATGTCATATCATGATAAATGGATGCAGGAATAACAACAGGAGCAACCTATCCACCCTAATGTTGAAAAGATCTTCATAAGAGAAATAAAGCTTATAGGCTTCACTCAAGCACAACAAAAAGCCTTGTAATCTCACTTTTGATAGCATCTAGTTATGCTCAAGTAAGGCTCTCTCTTTATTCTCCGTCTTTTTTTTTTTTTTTTTTTTAACTAGGTGCTGTAGATTTAAAGATGAAGTATGATCTTAATAGGATAACCTATATTTCTATGAAGAAAAATATAGCAAAAACACACAAAATATAAATAAATGGTTCAAGTAATAATAAAACTAAAGGTATGGATTGGATATGGATTTGGCATTCTTGAGAGATGTGATGGAAAGTTCAATTCTTGACTTACTACTGCTGGAATTTGCATAAGATTAGTTTTAGTAATGAGATAGTTTCATCAGTAAACTTTAAATAAATTTAATTTATATGAGTACTAATTTAATTCCATAAAGTAATCTTATATGAATTGGAATTTTAGTAGATGGCATTTGACTGAGATATTTCTCAGTGAGTTTATAGGAACTAATTATTATAGTCATTGTACATGCAATTCATGATAATTTTTATGAATCAACTTAATTAGAAAGTTTATCCTTTCTAAAAGCTTATTCATAAAATAATTCATTATAAGTATTATTTTCAAGTGTTCATAAGTCATCATACTTGTAAGAGTTGAAGACTTCATTAATTACAAAAGGAGATTATCTTTCTTTGCCAAAACAACATTGATGAAAACAAGACTATTTTAATTTTCCATACAAAGAGTTTTTAACATCATTTTTATAAAATGTCATAGTCTTCAATAACTATATTTTTCTTCTCAATGTCCCAACACTTGGCCATTTCAAAATAGATTAAACAAGAGTGTATCATACCTTCTTATATAAATGGTCATGGCTAGTTCTCCCTATATAGGTTCTCCATTGCTGATATGTCTGCTAATGTCTTTTAGTGTTAGGCCTCTTGCCTCACTGCATCAATTTGATTCTTAAACTTATTGAGCCTCTGCAACTGATGTCTATCAATATTCTTCATGTGGTTATTTATGTTATCCCAATATATAGACTCATGCAGGTGATTTTGAGTCACCTCTTATACTTCTAGTTCTAGCTATTGAACCATGTTCAGTGTTGCTTACATCAATTTAGTTGTTTTGTTATTGGCTTCCTCTAGATTATTCTTTTTAGCTTGGAGAACTTCTTCGAGCCTTCACTTTATCTAGATCTTTTTTTGACACTATCAATATCATGTCTTAACTCTTGGTTATGTTTATTATTTGTTCACTTTACCTCATTAGGTTGCCTTTTAAGGTGTTAACCTTAATAAACTTCAATTCCACAAAGGCTTAGGTAAGCTGACATGATTACTTCTAAATTCCTTGTTTTTGAACCTTGAGCTCCAAGTCCTATTTAGTTTCTACCAATTTTTTTCCATGTCCTACTAGACAAACTTAATTTGTTTTTTTTTTTTTTTTGCAAGGTTCCTATAATTTTCTCATTCCTTTTCCTCTTACATCTTTAGAAATGTCTTGTACAGTGTTAGAGGAGTTGGTTATACTCTATTACTTTGGTATATCACACTCCCAAACATACTAGAGGACCCAACTTTTTCTTACAATTTCTTATGTTTGCAATTCCATAACTTGATAGCTTGTCATCAGTCATACCATAATGGTTTTATTATTTTATGGTTTGGACTATCGCTCACCATATTTTAGATTATTTTATCTTTCTTGATCCTTGGTGGGACCCCATATGCAAACCTGCCTATAAACCCAACCAAACTGTATGTCTATCTTTATATGGCTTGTCTTGGGGATACCTTGCCGGTTTCCAACTTGTCCTGGCTATCATGGATGGTACATAACCAGTAATGCCATTTCGTGGGATCCAAGGATGACTACCACAAGACAACATCCAAAAGCTTAATTTTATCCATTCTACTTTCTAGACAATAACATCATCTTGCATAGATAAGAATTAAAAGATCCATTGTTGATCACCTTTTCCATTTGATAACCACTATTCACGCTTAGATTTTGTGTGATCATTTCCACCATACTAACCTAAACATCGATTTATAAGCTTGGATGTGGTTGAAAATCCAAGAAAAAATATATTGCACTCAACATCTTAATCTTTTTTTGTCGGTGTTATGATAATAATGTAAGAACAAGAATATCTTAACAAGTACTACGATAATGGAGTTTATCCCATAACCATTCATCTCAATGAATGTATCAGTGACATCCACACTCATTACAACTATATTAGAGGGGAATAGTACTAGCTTGAAGATTTTTCAACTATGAGACTCTTACTAGACTCCATAAAAAATTTTTCTTTTCTTGACTTTAAAAATACTTTAGCTGTAAAATGATAAATTTGACCATGGTAAATCCTTTTTTACTAGTTTTGAAGTGGCAAAATTGTTTTTGATTGAAAAAAGATGGTTTTGGTCAATTTTAAAAAGGAACTTAATTTTTGATATGGTAGCTTAGTTTTTTTCCTGCAAAAAGGTTTTTTTCTTTGCCTTAAAAAATCAATTTTTTTGTTTGGAAATATCATTTTTATATTTATTTATTTTTATCACAGAGCAAAAAATGAGATACAACAAAACATAATAAGTATTGTCTCTAGAGACATATAATCTCTATACCTCATATTTTAAAAGCACAAAAAATCATTTTAAGGTTGGAAGCACAAAAATTTGTTTTAAATATATCCTAGATAGTGTTATTTTTATTTTTATATTTGTATTTTTATCTCTTTAACTAAACATGTTTTTATTTGTGCTATCTTTGTTTTTTCTGTCACAGTATAAATACTAAAATATTACATTCTTTATTTATTAAGGTAAACTCTCTCATTCTTATTTTCAAGAAAAACTTGGGAATTTTCAAGATTTTGTAATTTAAAGATCTCTAAGTTTAATATCAAGTATCGAGGCTGTCCAAATGACCATTTGTTAATATGTAAATAATTTACAAACAGCACTAAAAGAACGAAACTTTAGAAGCCTCGACAAAAAATTGAGGAAGAAAACTACAAAACAAGAGTGAAGTAAGACTCCGTTTGGCAACGCGTTGTTGCCTGCGTTTCTTTAAAAACACATTTATTAAGTGTTTGGTTGCAGGTTCTTTAAAAATAAAAAATCGTGGGTCCCACCATTTATATGCGGCAGGACCACGATTTTGGCGAAGCAAAAAAATCCTGCTTTTTGCACAAGTTTCAACCTGTGGTTGGAACTCTCTAGACGTCTTGTGGCTAATTACCAAAACACACACAGATCTGTTCTCGTTCAATTCATTTCCCTTCCCATTTGCTCTTCTCCTTCTCATTTTTTCTTCCATCTGCATTCATTTCCCTTCCCATCAGCCCTAATTACACACCAACTCCACAGTAAAAACCATTACTGGTGCTAACCCAATAAACTGATGGCTCCGTCTCTCTCTGCACATTCAATTATCATCCATTTCTCTTTAACAAAAGGAAATGAAGAAGAACAACAACCCTTTGTACCAACCCCGAAACATATATATAGATCGCGTTTGATTCAAGCTCCAGAGGTCAAATTTACATCGGGTTAGTTCACTGCTCTGTTCTTAGTGAAATTTTAAGTTAATTATTGCTTATTTCAGTGAGATCTGTTTATCCCCTTTTGTTTAATTACTTTTAGTTCACTCTCGATAGTTTTATATACTAATTTTTCCTTTGTTTCTGAAGCATCAACACAAAAAGAAGACGCCGATCAACTTGTCTTCCTGCCTTCAACAACCCCACCACAGATATCAACACCTCATCTGCAATTTCCAACGGGTATTCTGCTTACTTCAGTGGTCCTTTAAGATTTTTTAGATTTTTTTTTTGTTTATTGTAGTGAAATTGACCTGTTTATGCTCATTTTAATTCACTAGTATTTTACTTTCGGCAGCCATTACTGCTAATTTTTCATTGTCTTTATTCCTTCAATTTATCTGCAGTTATATGTTTGTTTGGTGTGTTCTGCTGATTGTTACCAAATAATTGTAATTAGGGCACAATTAATTTCAGTTGCTACAGTAGACACATTCCCTACTTTCTTTGCTAAAATCGTTTTGTGTAATTCTGCATATTGCTAACAATAGTGTTAGTTATATATATATAATTATTTTAAATGTTTATTACATAAGTTATATATATTATTTTAAATGTTTATTACATAAGTTATATATATTATTTTTAATGTTATAAGTTATACATATAAGTTAAATGTTTACTATATATATATAATTATTATTTAAATGTTATTACATAAGTTATATATATTATTTTAAATGTTATAAGTTATACATATAAGTTAAATGTTTACTAATATATATATAATTATTTTAAATGTTTATTACATAAGTTATATATATATTATTTTAAATGTTATAAGTTATACATATAAGTTAAATGTTTACTATATATATATATAATTATTTTAAATGTTTATTACATAAGTTACATATATTATTTTAAATGTTATAAGTTATATATATAAGTTAAATGTTTAGTATATATATATATATAATTATTTTAACTGTTTATTATATAAGTTATATATAACATTTAAAATAATATATATAAGTTATATAATAAACATTTATATATATATATATATATATATATATATTTTCTTTGCTAAAATCGTTTTGTGTAATTCTGCATATTGCTAACAATAGTGTTATATATATATAATTATTTTAAATGTTTATTACATAAGTTATATGTATTATTTTAAATATTTATAAGTTTATATATATAAGTTAAATGTTTAGTATATATATATATAATTATTTTAACTGTTTATTATATAAGTTATATATAACATTTAAAATAATATATATAAGTTATATATAACATTTAAAATAATATATATAAGTTAATAAATGTACATTAAAATCATAGTTATATATATATAGAACATCCCCTGCTAATTGATGACAAACTGTTATAGGATTATGGCACAATGGCTAGGTATTTAGGTTTATGACAAACCTTCTGTTAAGTTTCCTTAGTTTACACTACACAACATGTAATTTTTTTTGAACTAGTTCCTTAGTTTCTTTTTTTCATCCCTTATTAGCATTAAAGCTTTATTAATCTATATTGAAATTGTGTTTTGAATTCTATCTTGCATTGTCAATCATTCTGCTATATATAATTTATTTATTTATGTTTTCATTCCTTGTCAACATTCAACCTTTTTTTATTCTTTGGTTGATCTTTTGCTGCACATGTAACTTCTTGTTCTAATTACTATTGTATTAGAGATAATTAGCATTCAATCTCTTGTTCATTTGGTTATTTGTTTGTTTATTTTTTTCATTGCATTGTCAACCATAAGCAATGGATGGGTCTGATACACATGACAAAGCTTCTTGGAGCAAAGGCAATGCTGCACACGTTTTGCGACATTTGCATGACAGCTATTGAGAGAGGCATGAGACCAAACACACATTTTGACAAAGCTGGCTGGAAATTTGTCATACAGTCATTCAAAGATCAGACAAGCCTTTCATTATCAAAATCTTAGCTTAAAAACAAATGGATGGGATTAAAAAAGGACTGGAGGGTATGGAAGAAATTAATAGCTGAAACTGGAGTTGGTTGGTCTACTGAACTTGGGACCATCTCAGCAACTGATGAATGGTGGCAATCAAAAATTCAGGTTAGTTTGCTGATTTGCAATAGCCTCGTAAATTTTTTTTTCATGTTGTATTACTTATTCACCTAGTATCATTCCTAAGTACTTCTAGCTGTCATTGCATAGGAAATGCGAGGAGCAAAGAAGTTTAGGCATGTGGGTATAGAGCCCTCGTTGTGTGCCAAGTACGATATCATGTTTACTAACATAGTGGCCACGGGAGAATATGCTTGGACTCCCTCACAAGGACTCTTATCAGATGAAGATAATGTGGCTTCTGGAATGAGGAATACAACCAATGAGGATACTAATATGGCAGAAGGAAGTGGCGACTCTGAAGAGGATGCAATCCCTGATTTCACACGTGATGTTAGCAATATGGTTGGTGGAAGCAATGTCGCAAACAGTAGCAGCAACCCCAACAGTTCAAAGAGAAAGGGTGCACATCAACCTACACCTCAATTGCGAAAAAAAGAAAAGGGGAACTGGAATGGGAGCAGTACTAGTTGCACGTATGGATAAACTTGTTGAGACTGTCTCCATGCCTAGAGGGATCACAGCTCCTTGTAGAGATAAAAAAGGTTGTAGTATTGAAGAGGTAATGCAAGAACTGCACTCTATTAATGAAGTTGCATTTGGTAGTGCATTGCATACATTTGCAACTAAGTTCTTTTGTGCGAGGAGCAAGAGGGAGATGTGGGCTGCAATGGGTTGTATTGACAGAAAAATGTCATGGCTGAAAATTATGTTTGACCAACACAGACAAACTTAGATGGGCAAGGTAAGTTTTAATCTTTTAACCCTATTCCTGTCTTTGCATTTATGTTAAATTCTATAGACAAGTAATATATTAATTTGTCTAAAATATTTTCAACTGGTTTTGCAGACTTCCTGTGCTGCAATTGTTGCTGGAATTAGAAGGAGTTGCCCATGTTTTGGTGGATTTATGTAGCTAAGTTTTTGGAACACCACAACCATGTATGTTTTGCTATATATGTATGACTGAATAGTGCTGTTGGGTTGCAATTTCATGGATGTTAATTTCTGAATTGTAGACTTTAAATATATGGATGTTTAACTTTGAATGTTATGTTTAGCTTGTTAAAGTACTCCTTTTCAGTTTGGTTACTTGAAGTTGAATGGTTGGTGATAATATTGTATGAAACTGTTGAGACTATTGCTTGTTGGTATCATACTTTGAATGTTTGGTTAGTTGCTCTGGAATGGAAGGTTTAGGTTGGTAATTTTAAAAATTTCAGTTGGTGTATGCCACATTTGAATGTTTAGTAACTTGCTTTTGAATGGTAGCTTTTGAAAGTTAGGTAACATTTTTTGGAATATTACATCAATTCTTATGTATTTGTATATAAATAGCAGTAGCATTGGAAGTTATTCACTTTTATATTGACAATTGCTTGGTAGAAACCGAATGTGTTAGTACATTTGAATCAAGAATGGTTGTTTGTAATTGTTGGTGTTGCTGATTGCTGCTATTTATACATCAGTAATAGGTAAGTTCCATCTAATTCCATTTAGTTCCATCTGTAACATGTTAGTTTCTAAGGTTTTCAAATGTTTGTTTATGGAGTTCATTGGGATAGTGAAGGGTAGAAAATTGTCAGTTTTGGGAATTAAATTTTTTAATCTCTTGATGTTTATTGGTTTTCCAAAGTCAGGTTAGTTTTCATTTAGCTCCACACGCAGAAATCAGTTATAGGAATGGAATTTTCAATGTTGTATGGTTCAAAAAATCTGTGTGTGAGTTGTTCATGGCTGTTTAGGGAATTAGACTTTTTTGATCTTTTAAACTTCTATTTTTGATCTCTTGCTGTCTGGTTTTTCCAAAGTCAGTTTCCATCTAGATCCACACACAGAAATCAGTTCTGGAAATGCAATTTTGAATGCTCTATGGGAAATGTGTGTGTGAACTGCTGATAAATCCTTTAAGCAGAGTCATGTCACTGCTTCTGTGCTTCGGGTTTTGAATTTTATTGCTGATCAGAACTGCTTTAATTCAGAGTGCATAGCTTTGCTATAATTCATCATCTGTTTGTGGATGCTCAATAAGTTGCATCTTACACGTTGAATTTCCTTAGTTGCTTTCCAATTGAATATTCTCTGAATTAGAAATTGAGTGAATTTTTTTGGGATGTTAAGGCTTTGAACAAATCAGGAACGGTTTCCTTCAAAGTTGTTTTTTTTTTTAAAATTGACATTTTGGTAGAAGCTTTGGGAAAATAATACAAGTTGAAAAAGTATATGGGAAATAGCACACTTTGAACACAATCACCATTGAAAATATTGGCTTTGTACGCCAGTAGTTGTTTCCAAAATACATTTTTTATGTAAATTAATTAATTTCTTTTTAACTTAATTAATATGTCCAAAAGTTAACTCAATTTTATGAACATCAAATAGTAGGTTATTTACATGACTTCAAAATTTAACTTAATTTAACATCCAAAAAGTAAATTTAATTTACATGCCGAGCAAAATTTCATAAAACATGAACAAATTAAACAATAACACTTATTTTGGTTTGCATTATCCATTTGTGTTTTTTTGTAAAAAAGTAATACAATTTTCAATTATTCATAAATTTTTTTTTATGGCATGATAGTTATGGATTCGCACTGGTTTTCAATACTGTTTAATGGGGATTATGATGATGTAATGAATAACGTTGCCGATTACGTTAATTATGGAAATTCTTCTATAAACGATGGAGATTGCAGTGGTAGTAACAGTTCTGATACTGACGACGACAACGATGACGATTCAGATGAAGAAGGTGAGCTGTTTTGGGAAAGGGAGTTTGATGATCAGAAATTGATTTTATGCACGGCAGGTGCCATAGCTTTATATTATAATACATATATATATAAGGAGCCTTGTATGGATTCATACAACACTGGAATGCAATGGTTGATAGAAATTCTACGTGGACATTGGACGCGCTGTGTAAACATGTTTAGGATGGATGCGCCGACATTTCAAAGTCTGTGCTTTCAACTTGAAAACCAATATGGGTTAACGTCATCTAGAAGAATGTGTGTTTTTGAAAAAGTTGGAATATTTCTTTATACAATAGCTTTAGGTGCTTCCAACAGGGAAGTTCAAGAGAGATTCCAACATTCTGGAGAAACAATTAGTAGGTACTTCAATGAAGTTCTTCGATCAGTTTGTTCGCTTGCTGCAGATTTAATTCAACCTGCAGATCCCGGGTTCGTAAATACACCGACGGAAATTGTGAACAATCCTAGGTACATGCCACATTTCAAGGTAATGTTGTTAATCGTATTTGTTAATGGTGATTTGTATTTCATGAATTTGTGAAAATGAATTTTTTTTGTCAGCTGAAATTGATGTTATTTTACTTGTTTATCATATATTAGAATTGTGTAGGAGCTATCGACGGTACACATGTACGTGCATGTGTTTCTTTTGAAAATCAAATTCCATTTATCGGCCGAAAAGGTGTGCCGACCCAGAATGTTATGGCTGCATGTAGCTTTGACATGTAATTCACATTTGTTTGGGCGGGTTGGGAAGGTAGTGCACATGATACACGAATTTTCCTCGAGGCAATTGACAATCCACGTGTAAAATTTCCTAAGCCACCAGAAGGTAGTAATACGTGTTTATGTGTGTCTGTATATATGATAAGTAATGATATTTTGTTATTTTGTTTTTTCAATTTTCAATTTAAAACAATTATATGTTTTTTCAGGGAAATACTACTTGGTTGATTCAGGATATCCTAATAAATATGGATTTTTAGGTCCATATAGAGGTCAAAGATATCATTTGGAAGAATTTAGGAGGCGAGGACAACCACAAACTGGTGAAGAAATTTTCAACCGTATGCACTCTTCATTACGTTGTGTGATAGAACGAACATTTGGAGTTTGGAAAAAAAGATGGCGAATTCTACAGAATATGCCATCCTTTAATTACAAGACACAAGTTCAAATTGTTGTCGCATCCATGGCAATTCATAATTACATTAGAAGAACTTCAATGGCCAAGGACATCAAAGGCCTTCGCGAATGGATTACGTACGTGATGGGATTGCTGCAAGTTTAATGACACAATTATAAATTATTGTTCTAATATATTAGGTCTATTTGCAAAAATTTATTGCTTGTAATGTTAATTTTATGAGATTGTTCATTAGTATTATGATTAAATCCTTTTAGGTAATTATACAATAAAAAAAATTGAACCACAATTTTTAACCAAACACATTAAATAACTTTTTCTTCAACCTTAATTTTAACCACAGTTTTAACCAAACATATATTTTTACAAACAAACCTCAACTAAAAGTACTTTTTTATTATAGTACTTTTTTTATACCACAACCACAACAGCCATCACAATACCAAAAGGACTCATACGTGGGCCAACAAAATCATTCATCCAGCCGATAAAACGGTGCACTTCTGCAAGACCCACCGCGAATCTTGTTCTCAGGCTTCAAGATTTGCAATTGCAAGAGGAAATGGCTTGTTTACACGATCATAGCTGTGAAGATCACGATTGCTCATCTAACTGGTCTCTCTACAAACACATAGACCTCCCTAAGGTGTCAAATTTCTTCTACTTCAAACTTGCATCAAATTCTTCTGCGTAGAAATCAACAAAATAATTTATTGTTTTTTCTTTTTGTTTTGTTGTCCTTCAAAGGTATCAGCTTTAAACGAGGCAGTTCCAGGAAGTGCTAAATCAGTTTTTAAAGCTTGGGAGCACCGTCTCGATTCTTCTGCGGTATTTTTCTTGGTTTTTTTTTTTTGTTCTGTTTATTAATTTAATTTAACACATATGCAATGATAGGGGCATTTGGAAAGCAACGAGGGTGATCCGGAGTTACTTGTTTACATTCCGTAAGTTGCGAATTCTTTTTTCATGTAGTGTGGCCTCTTATTAAGTGATGCTACTAATCATTATTTGGATAATAATGAAATGGGTGTTTACCAAATAATTTGTACCTGCTGGAATCTTGAAGCTCAAATAAATTTAACATTGCTTGTATGTTATTCTTGCCTGTCAAAGAATTTTCTTTGATCAGTTCTCATACCTTTATTTGCCAATCCAGCTATTATAACAAAATAGCACTTTATTCATATAAAAAATTGCTTGACCTCTTTCAATACGGGTAAAATCGACCCACTTTGGTGACCTATGTTTTATAACGAATAAAAATGTTTGGGACTTGGAGGCTTCAATTTTTAAAATGTTGTTGATGATTGTTTTTAATTGCGTCACTTTGATTTGGGGTTTGGATATTTTTTTCCTTCTATCTACCTGAGATAACTTTCTGGATTTCTTATGTTTCTGCTGGATTAATTGTGGTAGATTCACATCGGATGTTAAGATCAAGAGCATTTCAATTGTTGGAGGTGCTGATGGAACAAGTCCTTCTAGGATGAGAGCGTAAGTTCAACTTCCATGTTGTGTTGTTACTTCTTCATTGCAGTTCTTGAAATTTTGCAAGCGGGAGTAATTCTGAAGCTTCTACAGATGGTAGATGCTGCTGATTTGATGTAGTTTACGCAACTCCATAGAACTTACTCAAAGCTGTTTTAATTAAATTTTTGAATGGCCTCGCTCTACCTTGTGTGTGTGTGTTTCAGACCCCAATGTTCTTACCATTATGGTAATATTTAGGCAACTTTGAACTTCATATTTTGTCTTATATTTAGATATTTTTTGTTGCATTCTCCATGTTTGGTGTGATAATGTTTGAGTGTTAATGCATCCCTACAAAGACAGGTTCAAGCCAGCCTTATTGTGCAGCATCAATGAGGCGTTACCATTCCAACCTAGCTAGCATACTTGCCTTTTTCATTAACTCAATGTATGTTTTTCTTGTTGAGTCATTGGATGTACAATGATTGTTAAGCTATGGAACTTTCCCATCCAGACCAGTTAGGCTAGTTTTTTTAGTAAATATATAAGGAACTGATGTTAAAGCAGCGTTTTGAATAATACAAATTCTCTTTCAATAATCTCTTCTGTGACCACTTTTTGTAACAAAAAAAACTTAGATTTGCTCTTTAAAATTATTTAGGTTTATCAATCGAGATGGCATTGACTTCTCAGATGCTCAAAGTATGCAAGCTGTTCAGGTATCGTTTCATCCTGTTTGTTGCTCAGCTATCACTATACTCAATAATATTCCTTACTGGCAATAGTGGTTTTTATTGTTTAAGGAGTGGGATTTGGTTGAAAATTTGAATGGAGTACTTGAGTTTCAGACAAGGTAATCATTCCCTACCGCACTGTTACTTAGCTTATTGAACTCAAATACTTTGTTCCATTTTGTAACTGCCTACCATCTCAATTCTGGAAATCCTTAATTTAATGTCATCTGAACGAGAATGAATACAACAAAGAAGAGTCAAAAGGAATTATATTTCATTGTTTCAATTAAGTTTGGTTCACCAGCAGTTATCTTGTATTTGCTGATTTTATATTTGCTCACATTAATAGATACGCCAAATTTCAAAGTGTGGCAAGCATCACATTGCATTTCCCTGATAATTTTGGTGGTGATACAACTCAGATACACTATATTGGCTTCAAAGGTGAAGCCACCCAGGTAAATGCACCGCAAAAGATCAAGTTTTACGGCTTTGTGCGTCTGTTTGGACTAAGGGTTGGTATCTAAATGACACTTTCTTTTCTACAATGAACAGCTGAAGAGGGATGTTGTTGCCACCATTGTTTATGAACTTATGCCCAACCCTTCTGACCACAAGTAAGTGCTTATACCTCTGTGGAATATTCCAAGCATATAGGGGTGCTTTTCAGATAATTATGTGCTTGAGTATGGATGAGGATTTGATTTAAGATTTGATGTTGGCATGTCCATTTGAGACACCCTGCATTTCATATTATGCATTCTATGCAAAATCATTAGTTCTTGTGACAAATTAGGATGCTCCTGCATAGACCATACCATTCATATATGGACTCACATTATGCTTGTGCTATTCAGTTTTTTTTTTTTTTTTGGAAATTCTTGTTAGTAAGTGATTAGCAGTGGACATAGGGAGTTTGATCTAAGGTGATGAGTATTGGTGGTCTTACTCGCTAGAAGTTTAATATTCCTCTTGCTTCCATAGAGACCATGATTATTGTAGTAACTTACAAGTCCAAAATATGCTTCCTTGTATGCTGCTTGATTCTGTTACTCATAGTGGCACCTCACTGGTGTAGGTTGTGTTCTCCCAACATGATAGCTAATAGAATTAGATCATAATTCTATTTTAATATTCGTCTTGCTTCCATAGACATCTTGATTATTGTAGTAACTTATAAGTCCAAAATATACTTCCTTATATGCTGCTTGATTCTGTTACTCATAGTGACAACTCACTGGTCAAGGTTATGCTCTCCCAACTTGAAAGCAAATATGAATTAGATCATAAATGCCCTTCAAACGATGTCTTATTCTTCATAACATGTGTAATCATTTGTTGATGGAAATGATGGGTTTGTTCAGGACAAAGGCTGAAAGTGGTGGAGGTTATTCACAGGTGGAATGAAGAAAGGTGCTCTGCTTTGCTTTTAAGGCACGGGTCAAACCTAACCTTATGTTCCATATTCCTTTTGTGTATTATCCTTCCCTTTTCCTTGTAATGGAACCTGCTCTGAAACTCTGAAACTCAAACTGTACCTGGCATCTGCTAGTGTGGTGCTTGGTCCTCTGGCGTTTACCATGCAGGCTTCCCATAATGAGAAAGTACAGTTGTCTGAATTGCCTGTTTGCTGTGGTATGTTTATTTTAGGAACTCCAGTGTCTCATGGTTTAATAGAATCATGTTCTTGTGAGAACATAGAATAAGAACATAGAACATAGAACATAGAATCAATTTGTTGAGGTCCTGTGATGTTTCTTAAGTGTTTCTCGAAGAAAAAAACACTTAAAATAGGTTTTTGAGCCCTTGATATTAGCTGCCCATAATTCAGCCATTTATGGTGTCTGAATTCTGGAAAAACAGGCAACATTATTTTTTTAAATCTAATTAAAAAGAAAAAGAATTATGGGCAAGCGTGTGGGTTTACTCTTAGCCCGTTTGCCTGACCCTTTTTGATCTTTCTTTATTTTTTGAAAATTTATTAGACCCAGCTAATGGGTCGAACTAGGTTAATACAAGGCTCCATGTCAGGAGGGTCAATAAATTATTTATAAAAAAACATTGAAACTAAGTTATTTTGATAAATTTTTTCAAAAACAAATTTCAACATGTTATTGAGCAGTTTCTCTTGATTGATCAGATCAATTCAGGTTAATCTCTTCCCCCATTTATTTTTCAACTTGGATTAGTCTATACCCCGAGTGGTCTGGGTTCTAGGTTGACCTGTTGAGTCGGTCTAGTTTTTTTAGCAATGATTTTTTTATTCTTTTCAATTTTATCATTTGAAATTGGATCTATATTAATTTATGTTTAACTTGGTATTTAATTTTGTTAACGAGTATTTTTTTTTCTATTGAGTTAAACAAAAATTATTTTAGAAACAACATGGTTCTTAAACTCAGTTGATTCATTATGTTGCCCTTGAATCAAGTATATGTTGATCATTTGGGTTGTCTTTAAATCTGCTAGATCGACTATGTTGGTTCAAGGCACCCTTTAAATGGTTTTATTTGAAACTTGGGTTAGGTGAGTGACCGATCGAAAGATTTTAAAATTGACTTGCTCATTGCTAGAAAATTTCATGCGACTTGGATATTCTTTTCTTATAGCTAAAAAAATGGTGTATTATCATAGGCCACTTATCTAGTTACAACTATATGTCAAGTTAATCTTGAAAGTAGAGGTGTTTAAAAAACAATTGCTCACTTATAATATATGTATTATTTAACTAGATCTAACCTGTTAAAGCAAAAAACAATATGGATATTATAGATGATAATGGGTTAAGCAAACTTAATAAATGAATATCACGAGTTAGGTGATGGGTCAGTATTTTTGAAACCCGGTCATCTGATTAATCTAATTTTTAAAATACATTGTTTGTGATGCAAACCTAAAAGGTAAGAACTCTAAATCCCACAAACAAGATAGAAACAACCCAAGAAAGCTAAGATTAGATTAATAAAAAAAACCTAACCCAATGATTACCTAAGCTAAGGAACCAAAATTATTGGATGAAAGATCCTAACTCATTGATTATAATGAATCAAGAATTGAAAGTATAAGGAAGAACACTACACATATAATTAATTTTTTATAAGTCTTGAAGAGTTCAATGAAAAACAAATAGTATAAGCAACCTTGCCACAAAAAATATTATTTATGAATAAACTAAGTATGAACAAAAAATCTAAATACAAAATAAATAATCATATTTATACTAGATGAAACATCCTAAACAAGGCTGAAAAAAATACAAAAAAGTTCTAAATAGAGTAGAAAAAATAATCTTAAATCAAATAGGAAAATAATGCAATTCTCGCACAATAACTTATGTACTTTATCATAAAACTTTTATGATGTCTTATCACTAGTAAATTTTTACTTTATAGGAAATAAGGTTTTTAGAATATCACATTAATTAAAACTTGTCCATCCCTTGTTGAAGTTTTGAAGTTTGACTTGGCCTAAATATCCTTTGTATACCAATTGAATGTCTTTTTAAATTTCTTGTCCCTTAACCTCATAATTGGCTTAATCAACACTTTCAAATGGATTTTTCAGTGATACTTATTAATTCTCATAATTTTTCCCTTTCTAAAAAGGATTCGATCTCTAAACATCACTTATATTAAATAGAGAAAGATCATAAATATTAAAAAAAGCACTAACACCATATTCATCTGAAAGATCCATTTTATATGCATTGTTGTTGATTTGTTCAAGAACTTAGAATAAATCATCTCTTCCAAGCTGCAACTAAGATTTTCTATGGGATATAAATATTTTCTTTCTTATATGCAACAAAAAGGTTTAGATGCATATTGTTTATTTTTATATATATATATATATATATATATATGTTGTTAGCACTTTCATTGAGTGTCTTTACCTTATTTTAAGTAATGCTTTCTAAAAGATTCAAACTCCAAGAAGATGATAAATGATAGTACAGTTTGATGTTACTTTCCCAATGTTAGCAAACTAAAATTCTAATGCCTAGACTGTGATACGTTATTTTTTTGTAAAGAAAAATAACGATGGGCCATTAAAAAATACTTATTAATGTTATGAAAAAAAATGTTACAATCTTATTTGAAAAGTAAAGTAAAAAATGAAAGATATTTAATAAAATAATATCTAAAATATATTCTTAATTAATTTAAGAATTTAATAAAATTTATAATATTTAACATTAATTAATTTTAAAAAAATAAAAAATATATTTTTTTTTCAAATTTTGAGACTATGATATCTTCAATTGATCTAGATTAACTAGAGCCAACCCACTAAAATTGTGACTTTAGATCATGAACCCGATTGACTTAATAACATCTTTTCTTTGTTTTTTTATTTAAGTATATAATAACAAACATATATGTTATTAGAAGAGCAACATGTTATTAAAAGAGCTACCCAATGATTTTTTTTAAATAATAATGGGCTTTAAATAAAAAAACAATAAAAATCAGGATAGGCGTGCGACCCTGGACAAACCAGTCATGCCTAGTTCTCTAAAAAAGGATCATGTCTTTATGTCTATAAAGCAAAGACTATACATCTTTTTTATTTAAAAAAGCCTAACTTCTATATAGGTGACAAGTTGAATGTAATGGTAGGTGAAGTATTGTTTGTTGTTATGTTTCTAGAAGATTAGGGTTCAAGTTTTGAACCCCAAAATCTCAAGTTTTAAGTAGTTTATACTTGAAAACACCTTCAAAACACTATAAAATCTTCACAAAACACTTGCCAGCCCTGAAATATCCTAAATTACTTGAAAAATAAATAAAATAAAATGAATAAAAAAATAAATCTTAATGGATCTCATTCTAATTTTTCAAATATGTTTATGGGTAAAAACTACTATCATCAAATTTTTCTTGTCGAAATGTAACCAGATTTTCTCACTCAACCACTATTTTTTGATGACTTTATTTCTCATTTTTCAAATTTATGGACTAATATGTAAAGAAAAGAAAAATTTTATATAAAAATGAATTATTCTCAAACTAAAGACCAAAAAATAAATTTGATAAAATATAAAGGCAAAAAAACAAGAGCGTGCTTTGAATAGTTAAAAAAAACATTTTGTTTAATTTATAATGTCAATTTGAATCTCTGTATTTTTAATATTTTTAATTAATAAAATTAAATTTATTTTTGTAAAATTAAACATCGATGACTTGTTTTTGACACCCTAAGGTAATCAAAACAAATTCAACAAAATGTGTGATGAAAGAAAAGAAAAGAAAAGTTTCGTGACTAATTAAAAAGGATTAAAAATAAATATTATTATTTTAATGAACATTGTTCTGTGAAAGTATTTGCAGTGAAATCAATAAATTTTTAAGTTCCTTTTAATATTATTTTACCATGTGTGTAACAGTGTTGAGAGGGAATTTAAGGCTGCATTTTTTAAATTTTAATTGGAAACTGGGATTGAAATTACTTGGTAGAAAATCTCTTCGTAGATTTGAAATTACTCTTATATTTCTTCCGTATTGGAGTGCCGAAGATAAAATAAAAATTAAAATAGAAGAATATTTTAAAATTCATTTATTATCACTTAAAAAAACTTGAAGAAAAGAAAAAATTGAAGCTTTACAAATCACACACCTGAATAAAACAGGTATTGATGATGAGATCAGAAGCGAACCTTCCACGTTAAACACCCTAAAGACCGCACGGTAATATCCTGGGGATGCGACTTCAGTAGCGTTCCCTACAAAACCACCAAATCCTCCGCAGTCGCGTCGCCCATCACGTTAAGGGTTTTAGAGTTCTTCTTTCCTTGCTTCGTCTCCAATCTCAACAGGTAGCAAGCAAGCAAGCAAAGGTTAGTTCTCTCTCTCTCTCTCTCTCTCCGGTTTTTTCCTTTTCTTTTCTTACTGCTATATTTATGCTCTCTTCTCTGTTTCATAATTCCTACCTTCTATTTTTGATTTTCATACTAAAAATATATATTTAAAAAGAAAACCCCAACTTGCTTGTGTTTGCCTGCAAAACGTAGCAAAGGATTTAGCCTGAGAACAATTAATTTGGCGACTTTTTTAGATGTATACGCTTTCTTTGGTTACTAAACAATGCATATCGACTGAGAATTTTCATCTTTTTTCTCTGCCCATGACAACAATGAAGAAAATGTCATTCCGAGATATTCTCAAGCTTGAACCATTTGCTGCATCTTATGTGGGAGTTCAGGTTGCTGGCCGTGGCCCTTTTGTTTTGCTGATTTTGAGCTAGATGTTCTGTTGTATGTCGATGTTATTTGTTTGTTACTCTTCTATTCTCCGGTCAGTCGACTTACATCAGTTGGTCTTCAAAATCATTAGTGAATTCGAGAATTGTTAGTGTTTACATTTTGTTGGCATTTGAATTGGGTGATTGATACCTGGCATTATTGTTTTTTTCATGGATTGTAGTAAAACAACAGCGTATCAACCTTTTAGCTTGATTCAGTATGCCCAAAAAGAGTTCTTCCAAGAAACCTACACAAGAACAAGAAAATGCAGATGTACAGCAGGCAAAACCCTCATCAACACCAGAGAAATCAGGTAATGAGATTGATGATATCTTCTCTGGAAAGAAGAGGAAGAAACCTGAACAAATAAAGGCTGATAAGGCAAATGTAAATGGAGAAGAGAAACCGAAATCGATGAAGAAAAAGAAGAAGAGTAAAGAAGATGAAGAGAGAAGATTTACTGACCCGCCTTCTAAGTCTCGAAAGAAAACAGAAGATGGATTCAGCGTATATACAGAAGAGGAATTGGGTTTTAACAATAGCAGTGGTGGAGGTACCCCTCTTTGCCCATTCGATTGTGATTGTTGCTTTTGATGATTCTTACTGATGGGCGTAGCCGCTTTCAAGATAGAATGGAGTTATTGAGATATCAACGTAGTTTTGTAATTCTTTACTGTGGTTTGGACGCTTTAGTTTGCAGAAAATTTACGTGCAAAATTTTCCTGTACACTATAATTTTGGTTGCATGGAACTTGATGTTATTGAATCGATTTTGCCAGTTTATTTTTAGAACTCTTTTACCAGGGTGGATTTGTTATATCTTCGATATGCCTCTGATGTGATCCATTAGCAATTCCTGTACTTGTTCTTTTGTGATGAATTGGCTATCGAAAATTCATCAGGCACCATGTGTGCTATCTGATATGAATGAATGCTTGCAGCTGTGACTGAGTGGTGGTTCTGTTTATTATCTTCGAGGATTGTTTTGACTTTTGAGTATAATTCCCGCTCCTGTGAGTCAGCTTAAAGGAATTGTGAGGTTATTAAATGTCCTCGGTTGAATCAGATTCAATAGATGAGAAAAATACTTGTGCATGCTTTCATATGAAATGCAATAATTTTTTTTGAATTTCCATTTTCCGATTGACACAGCTTGCCTTTTTGTCCATTTGGTAGTGAATCGAAATTAAGTTGAATTTCCAAGAGTCATATAACTGGCAGTTGGATTCTAAACTTCTCACCTGCAGCAGCAGATTGAAACTGGAAGAAAATGTAAAACCAGCTACAAATCTCGATAACTGTTGGAACTCCAAAAATGTAAAACCAGCTACAAATCTCAATAACTCTGTTGGAACTCCAAAAATGTCCACATGTTGTGCCTATAACTCTTAAATTTTGTTTTTTCACTTGTTGACCCTTCCAGCTTATCTTCTCTTGCCTTTTTTGTGTCTTTGCTTCTGTTTATCCATTCCTTCACATCCTCCTTCCTAGAATCGGATTGTGTTGGTTTGTCGCAGCAAGCAGGCATACTTTACTCCCACAAACAACATTTGGTTTCTCAGCTGGAAACTCATCTCATGTTCAACAGTTTGAGCAACACTTCAATTGGTGATAGTGAAAATTAATGACGAAGTAGAGATCTTAGTAATTATTTTGGAACTCCAAAAACGCTCAGCGTTGCTCCTTGTTTCTCCTCATCATCTCTTGACAGTTCAGGCTTCCATTTATCTTTTCCTTCATCCCATCCTTCCCAGAATCGGATTGGATAGCAAGTCTTTGCACGTTTGCATACTCCACTCCCATTCTCATGAATATCGTTTATGGTATTTCAACTGAAAAACAGTCCCTGGTTCCACAGTAAGAGCAAGCCTCAATTGGTGCGCTCTGATCAACTCCCGGAGTCGGGCTTCCTACTTGTTTGGTTTTTTTAGAGACGGTGGTTAACTCCTGTATTTGTGATTGCATGTTCAAATTTCCGGCTGGTTTTCTTTCCTTCGAATCCGGCACTTCATGCTACTTAATAGCCTGAAGCAAAATGCACCATTAATCTCAGGGCCAAGGAAAAGCCTGTAGAATCAAGGATTTCAAGTCATACGAACCCAACAACTACATCAATGCGCACTCTGGTCCCACAAATGCAGGGTAGAAGTTCACAGCACATTACAAATTCTCTGGCTTGGTCCAAATGAAAGTCAAAATATAGTTAAGCGTTTAGCTAAAGTGTATGATTTGCTCAATGGAAGTCCAAAAAACAGTTCTGCACCAGATCAGCAATGGCATCAAATCAAAAGCTCATCCTCGATCTCACCGTTGATGAATAGCCGGAATCACGAACTTGACATTTGGGTGCGGTGCTGTCTGAAGATGAACATGTTTAAAAATTGAAAACGACAAAAAAGAGAGAAAAACAAGGAGGAAATGTTTATTTGAAACGACTGAAAAAAGACCTATTTCAAACATTGTCCGAAAGACCATTAGGGGATTTAGCTGCTTAAAACTCGAAGGAAGCCATGATCAAGCAATGACCCCCCCCAATCGTGAAAGCAGCTCAATTTAGGCACCATGCAAAAGGTGATTTGGCATCAAATAAACCAATAATCACCCGTGTCTGACTGGGTGCCTCCAATTTTTGTTCTTTCAAGAAGAAAATCCTTTCAAGTAAAAAAGAAGAGATGTAACCGGATTATTGTGTCAAGAAACAACAATGAGTTCCAAGGTATCTTCATCCGGGCAAAACTGAATTTTGGCTCCAAGCGGCAGTCAGATCGCCATGGATCGGCGTCTGCTGTTGACTCTGTTATAGAGCCCATCCATACACATTAGAGAAATTAGATTTATGCTTACATATATTGAAAATACAGAAGTAGAAGAAACAGAGACGTGTCGTGACGTGGTACAGGAAGTAGAGCACGCGGGATGTAGTTTAGGCGATTAGCACAAGCGTATATAGTGGTTCGTCAAAACCCTAAAACAAAGCCAGACTTGCATTTACCAGTTTAGACAAAGGGTTTGCACATGGAGTATCTCTTAGACAAGGGTAATTTAAGAAGCAAAAAATCGGATTCCACCAAAACGACGCGCTTTGAGAACCTTCTTTCTTGGAGCAGCCAACGGACAATTCTTTGTTTTAGACAGCTTTCTTCCTTCAGTTTTGGAGTTGAACTGACAATTATAAGGTTACAATGCAGGATATTATAGACTTCCTTGGCTGTTTCGGTTTCTTCAGAGACCTTTGGAAAAATTAATCTCCGTGCTCTGTGCTCCGTGCTCCGTGCTCCTAAAAGTAAAGAAGGGTATGCTTCTATTGGAGGTGGCTCCCCTTTGCGTAAAATTACAGACGAGCTGGTAGAATGCATGTCCTCTTTAAGAATTAGAATTCGAGTTTTCTTTCAGAAAACCATGTTTTGGTCATTCTGCTGCTTTCTTTCCTCCACCAGTTTTATGTGTGCCACTGCTTCTTCCTGTAGACAAATGCATTTACACTTTGAGAAAATTGTTGCAGGCTGATGGGATCGAAATGGCTTTGCAAGCCAACAAGGGTTTGACCGCCAATGTTTATGTCGGGATGCGTTACTGATACAATGAATTTATGGAAGAAGAATAACAGAGGAGAAATCAGGGATTGGAGTAAAATTCACCCTTCTATTAAAAATAACTTTGGCATTTATAGCCATACATTTCATAACAGAATTGCTAACAGAATTAACAAAACAAAAACAATAAGAAAGAATTACAGCACTATCCACTACTAAGTTAACTAATGATCCATGCTCTTGCAGCATGATTCCTTAACTATCTGCCCACGTTCCTGCAACATGATCTTTCTATCGTACTGATCCATGTTCTCATTCACGTTCATGCAACATGATCTTCACGTTCATACAACATGATGTTTTGGCCACAATGTGTAGTGGATGTATCATTCCCGCCCACTTAAGAATCCTTGTCCACAAGGATGGAAGAAGGATAAGTCTTAGTGAAACGCCATTCATTCTCCCAAGTTGCATCTTTGACAGGAGCTCCTTTCCACTTAACTAGAACTTCATATTTAGACCGGAACTTTCCCTTGCAAATTACACGGCGATCTAAGATAGCCTCATGTTCTGGAAGAATGGTAAAGGTATCTGACACCAGGGGAAGTTAGGGTGAGGAATGTGTAACTTGCCCATGATGCTTCCTTAATAGACTAACATGAAACATATCATGAATTTGTGAGCCTAGTGGCAACAACAATAAGCAACTTGACAGACTTTCCCAACAATTTGATAGGGACCAAAGAAACGGGGGGAAAGTTTCATAGAAGCTCGAAAGGACAGAAGACTGCCTATAAGGTTGCAGTTTCAAATACACATGATCCCCCACATCAAAGGAGATGTCACGCCGGTGTTGATCCGCTTGACACTTCATACGATTTTGGGCCAGTAAGAGATTATATCGTAATTCCTTTAAAATTGCATCGCGATCACGCAAACATTCATCTACAGTTTGGATGCGGGAAGTTCCTGGAACATATGTCAGCAAAGTCGAGGGTGTAGTTGCATAAACAACTTCAAAGGGGGTTGTTTTGGTGGAGGAGTGAGTAGAGGTATTGTAACTGAATTTTACCCATGGAAGCCATTCAACCCATTTTCTGGGTTGGTCACTAGTAAAACAACATAGATACTGCTCCAAGGTTCGATTCATGACTTTAGTTTGGCTATCAAATTGGGGATGATAACTAGAACTCATGCATAATTGTGTACCCTGTAATTGGAATAGTGCTTGTAAAAAAGAACTAAGAAATACTCTATTTTAATCAGTAACGATAGACGTTGTAATTCCATGCAGACGAACCACATTGGCAATAAAAACCTTAGCCATAGTTGCAGCAGTAAAATGGTGTTTTAATGCAGCAAAATGAGCATATTTTGTCAAACGATCTACAATAACCATAATGACAGTATACCTATTAGAAGGTGGCAGGCCTTCGATAAAATTCGTTGAGATATCAGTCCATATTTTTGTAGGAATTGGTAAAGGTTGAAGTAAGCCTGCCGGTTTCATGCAATCACTTTTGAATCTTTAGTAGACATCACATTCCTTCAAGAACTCCTTAACCATCCCATGCATTCCAGACCAGAAGAAGTTCTACTTGATGCGGGCGAAAGTCTTGTGATATCCAAAGTGGCCACCTACCGGTGAAGAGTGACCATAGTCTAAAATCTTTGGGATGAACTGTGAAGTGAGGTTTAAGAAAACCTTGTCATTCTTAAACCATACCCCATCTCGCTGAAGCAGTGGAGATGTAAACGAAGAAGACCCCTTATTTACCAGATCGCCATAAAAGAATCCTGGTGTATTTCTTTTAGAAGCAAGGACCACTAATCTGCTGATGGTAATGAAAGAGACAAGAATTGAAATTCAACTACCCAGGATAAAGAGTCTGCACCTTGGTTTTCTGGTCCTTGTTTACATTCAATCTAGTAGTCATAACCAAGCAACTTGGGTAACCATCGTGTCTATGCAGGAGTATAATGCATTGCTCCAACAAATACTTATGGCTCTTCTGGTCAGTGCGAACAATAAATGATCTTCCCAGCAAGTAAGGGCGCCATTTCTGAACAGCTTTGACAATAGCTAACAATTATTTCTTATAGGTGGACAATGCCAAAGCTGACCCCTTCAATGCT
The DNA here is from genome assembly GCF_005239225.2 of Populus alba. Taxonomy (NCBI): domain Eukaryota; kingdom Viridiplantae; phylum Streptophyta; class Magnoliopsida; order Malpighiales; family Salicaceae; genus Populus; species Populus alba. The sequence continues at coordinate 5,609,201 of NC_133301.1, read as the reverse complement.
TCATTGAAATATGCCACTAGATGATTATTCTGAGAAAGAATTGCTCCAAGACCGATGCCACTTGCATCACATTCCACCATAAATTGTTGGGAGAAGTCTAGAAGACATAGAACTGGAGGTGTAATCAATGCTTCTTTAAGTTGTTTGAAGGGTTGCTCTGCTGCTTTTGTCCAATGAAAATTGTCTTTGGCCAAAAGTTGTGTCAGAGGTGTTTATATACTGCCAAAATGACGGATAAACTTCCGATAATATCCAGCTAAATCGAGGAAGCCACGTATTCCTTTTAATGTTGTGGGTTTTGGCCAATCTAGCACAATTTGTATTTTCATTGGATCCATCGATACACCTTGTTTAGAGATTTGATGCCCCAAGTAATCCACCTGTAAAACGCTGAAATGACATTTCTCTGCTTTTACAAATAAAGAGTTAATGGACAAGATGTGTATTAGAATTTGCAAATGTACAAGGTGATCTTCCCACGATTTTGAATACACAAGGATATCATAAAAAAAACACCAAGATAAACTTTCGAAGATGAGGATGGAAGAGTTCATTCATGAGACTTTGAAATGTTGATGATGCATAGGGTGAGGCGAAATGGCATCAAACTCGTAATGGCCTTCATGAGTACGAAAGGCTATTTTAGAAACGTCTTCTTCTCGTACTCTGATTTGATGGTAACCTAATCGTAAATCCAATTTGGAGTAAATTTTTGATCCGTAGAGCTCATCTAATAATTCATCAATCACAGGAATAGGATACTTATCTTTGATTGTGATATCATTCAGAGCACAATAATCTACACAGAACCTCCAAGCTTCATCTGGCCTTTTCACTAACAATACAGGGGAAGAGAACGGGCTGCAGCTTGGCCTTATCAGTCCCTATTGTAATAGCTTTTGCACCATTCTTTCAATCTCATTTTTCTAATAATATGGATATCAGTAGGGTCTCACACTTATTGGCCCGGTCTGTGGTTGCAAGGGAATTTGGTGGTCATGTTCCCGTTGAGGAGGTGAACCAGTAGGAGCTACAAAAGCTGAAGAATATTTCGCCAAGAGTGAGCTCACTTTAGATAGGTAAGAAGGAAACTGGGCTTTGCTTTTAACTTATAGGATATGGAAGAACAACCTCATGCCATTCAATCCATACAACTCTTTATTGGACAATGTTGTAAGGCTTGTTGGCCTAATTCCATAAAAAATATGAGAGTCGTTCCTTTCTTTGAAGGACATAATCAGTTGTTTATAATCCATCTCCATAGGACCAAGAGTTTGCAGCCATTGCACCTCCAACACTAATTGGCATGCTGCAATAAGCAGAATGTAGAAATCGGCGATGACTAGATATCCTTCTATGTTGATGGTGAGTGCCCATCATTGTCCAACAAAGTCAATCTTCTCTTTATTAGCCACCATAACTTAAAACTTCTATTCTCGGTTAATTGGTAATGCCAACTTAGAACTTCTTTTCTCGCTTCATCAATAAAATTATGGGTGCTGCCATCATCTATGATCAATAGTACATTCTTGCTCTTCAGTTGGCCTATGACACGTATAGTTTGTGGATGGTCGGTTCCTATCATGGTGTGGAAAGAAATATCAGGGATTACTTCATTCTCTACTATTTCGAGTAAGTCATTCACAGTGCTAACACTAAAGCTGGTACTGGATGTGGTAAAGATCGTATAGGAAGAGGGGCTCTCTTTTGCAGCTGATTCCTTTCCTCAATTAATCTGGCCACCCCTATGGTATCTGCCAAGGTATAGGGATACTTGATTTTAACATCCAGACGAATCTCATCGTGAAGTCCTGCAATAAAAAAACCGATCAAAAAATTTTCCGGTAGACCATCCACTTGATGGGAGAGTCTCTTAAAAGCCTTTTGGTTAACTGCTACTGTCGTGTTTTGTTTAAGGTGAGTCAAGGCTTCTGACAGATCCTCATAGTCGGTTGAACCGAATCTTTGTTATATAGCCTTGGTAAACTCATCACATGTTAGTGGTCCACCAAACTTGGTTAACCACCTATGCCATTGTAACCCAATACCCTCTAAATGGAAAGAGGTCAGCCGAACTTGCTGGTTTGACACAATATTTTGAAATTCAAAGTATTGATCTGCCTTGTAAATCCATCTAGTTGAATCATCTCCATTAAATTTTAGAAATGATAACTTGAGATTGTGGTGTTGATGGTTATTTATAGGGTGATAATGAGTTGTCTGTTGGTGTGAAGACTCTTCATTAGAAAAGGGGTTGATTTCAGGAGAATTGATGTTTTGGTTACAGGTAGTATAAAGAGCTTGAAGTTTTGTCAAAACTACTTGTAAGGTAGCATTAACCTGATGAAAGCTCGATTCGTGTCTAACTAAGATTTCATTGTGAAATTCTGCATTTGATTTGCCGCGAGTATTCATGGTAGTAACCAAGAATAACCAGGCTTTGATACCACTGATACAATGAATTTATGGAAGAAGAATAACAAAGGAGAAATCATGGATTGGAGTAAAATTCACCCTTCTATTAAAAATAACTTTGGCATTTATAGCCATACATTTCATAACAAAATTAACAAAACAATAAGAAAGAATTACAACACTATCCACTACTAACAATTAACTAATGATCCACGCTCTTGCAACATGACTCCTAAACTAACTGCCCGCATTCCTGCAGCATGATCTTTCTATCATACTGATCCACGTTCACATTCATGCAGCATGATCTTCACGTTCATGCAGCATGATCTTCTGGCCACGATGTGTAGTGGATGTATTAGTTACCGGTAGGTACCTTTTCACTGAAGAAGCGATTCATCATATGAGACTTCAACCTTTCTACAAATTATCAATCCTTTCAAACTAATTGTGAATCTCCTATTTACATAAGCTTTTGATTGCAGACCTTTCTAACTTGTATTTTTAATTTTATCTGACACATTGAGGGATAGGATAGCAAAGCTTGTTGTGTTGCAACTCTGAAGATAACTTTGCTTTGTTTTTATATAAAAATAATGATATTTGACCAATCCATTAGTGTTTTGGGGTTCAAGTAAGCAAGTATGAGTTCCCATCAATGCGCTACAGATGCTACTTCGAAGAATGTCTCGTACCAAAATACTTTAAGGTATTATAGGGCTTCCAACATGTGGGGTGCTGATCTTTTGAATGTTTCATGCATCTATGAACCTGAACTGTTCCTGTATATCATGAAATTCTATTAAATATGGACTCCTGGTCCTACTGTATTGAAGGTATTTTGGATTTGACAGCACAAGCTAATTTTCCTCACTGGATTGGTACGCATTGTGTCCAGACCGAAGGCCCTTGGTGTGAGTTTTAAGTACTTTTTTTCGAGTTTTACAAGATTGGCAGTTGTTCTCAATAAAGTATCATGCACGATGTATTCCTTTTACGTTTTAGTGTGACGAGTTGAAATCTGTTTAGTTGGATAGAACAGCACACTCTTGCTCTAATTTAATTCAAATGAGAACTTCAAGATTGACCTGTTGTTATATCGATTGAAATCGCAGTTTTGTCAGTGAACACATAGAGACACTCGAAGACATTGATAGGGAATACAAGGAGTTGGCTCGTGAATCTGGAATTGTGAATTGGGGCCCGTGTACCTGCTCTGGGTTGCACCTCATCCTTCATCACAGATCTGGCAGATGCAGTGGTAGAAACTCTACCTTCAGCTAAAGCCATTTCAACCACAAGGAGCACCTCTGAAGAAGCTGACCGTGACTTTGTGAGCTATGCTATTAAAACGATCTTTGGTCCATTCTTAGCATTTGTCATGCTTTTGTCCCCAAAAGTGCTTCTGGCATTCAGGAACCATCTCTTCTAAATTAAAAGAATTAAAAGAAGTCTGATACAGGCTGCTGAATAGCAAGTTATAACTGCTGTAGAGATTTTTGCAGAATCCCCTTTCTTAACCCCGTCCATATTTGATTCTTTACAAGGCAGACATGGGATTTTGAGTTGTAATTTTGCAATTAGGGTATATGATCTGTAATCAGTAGAATAACTGCGGGGTACATTCGAGTTGCGTGCTTCCTTGAGATACATTACAGATCATCTTCTTTCTTTTTATTTATGGTTCACTCTTGTTGAACTGCTTGCTTGAGGTATTTTGCTCTGTTGTTGCTCCAGTGACTGCACAGTAAGTTTCCTCCAAGAGGAACAGGACATTTAATAGAAGTGCCCAAAACGCTGACACTGGCTAACAGCACAAAATACTATCATTTTCACATTCAATCTCATATTGGAAGAACAATTCAATTGCTACAGCAACCATTTTTGCCACAAACAAATGCTGCTTAACTAGTTTTCCAAGCTCTTTTGGCCACGGATTGTTTAACAGATATGAGCATCAGTAATCCATAAAAGCAGCAAACATATATATCAATTCCAGGGTGCTATAGTTTCCACGCAAGTGAATCAACAACCTTCTCCAGTAAACCATATCAGTTTCCTGAAAATGCCATGGTTCTGAAATTTTTAAATCTTGGGCTGGAAGTCAAGCGCAGGCCTCGGTCAGTATTAATCCCCACCCACTACTCAAACAAACACTGCTCATAAGGCATGGTATCACAAACAAGAAACAGTACATGATAATTTTCATCATTGCATTTAAAAGCTAGAAAGTAAGTAACTCATCTCTAGAAAAAAAGTTTTCCCTGTAAGAATTTTCAGAGACGTTATTCTGAGCAAAAGAAATCGGGCCTAAGGGGCAGCTGCCTGGCACATGGGCAAATGGAAAGAGAAATTTAAAATACAGAAGATCACAGAAATGAGTTTTCCTGGCCAGTTTTTCTATTTTTATGCAGGATAGTAAATTTAGTATTTATGAAATAGTCAATTGCCAACAAGATGAAGGGGAAAAACGGAAATCTCAAGCTTTATCAGTTCAACTCCAAAGCATTATCTTCTTGTTTCACGACTTAGACATAGTAGCCAGTGAATGTAAACCCTCGACCAACTATCTCACCAGCACAGAACCAAGCAAAACACTCCAGCCCAAACAGAGCAGCAATGCCAGCATCCTCAACCTTCAACTCCTGCCTGTGCTTCCAAAGGTGTTTGACATAATCAAGCTCCTTCCAAAATGCTTCAGAACGCACAGGAATACTGTTTCAAATACCCAAATAAATGGATTGATATGAGAAATACATGTCTAAGCACAAAGTGCATGAACTGTTTAGGTAATATTGCCTCTCTCACTTCTGGATACAAGAAATGTTCTATAGATTCGCTAAAAAGATGCTACTTCAAACTATGCATGCAAACAATTTTAAAGAAAGGAATGTGTTTTTTACCCTTGGTTCACAACATATTACTGATTTGAATACTCATGGAATATGTACAGTCAACACAGGTTCGGTGTTTTTAAATATTTTCTCTGGTTTCACATATACATCTTGCAGGCACCTCTATGGAATCTATCCTTAGCATCTCTACTATTTCCTGTTCCTAAAACAGAATTATATGTCTAAATTTCCATGAGATTCAACCAGTTAGGAATACAAAACATTAATGATGTCATCTAAGTCTTCCAGACAAGGAAGAATCAAATGATATAGAAAACTATCAATGCCATTGCCATACTCCTTTTTTGAAAACGCATCGGTTCATGACCTTCAGAAAACATGAATATGACAGGAGAAAGAAAACAACATATACGCATTGCTTTATGAATATCCTGTTCTGATACCTGGAACAAATTCACATATCAACTAGATCTAATAATAAGAAACATGCATCAAGAAAAATAATGCATGATCCAGTTCAAAAATATGCTAGCTGACAATATATACAGCACAATATTACATAACCTTCCTAGAACAAAACAAAGGATATATATGCGAGCTGTAAACAGTTTTAAGTTATGGAAAGTGTGTCTGATTCTCCATTTTATAGTATTGGAAATAGTCTAAGCTGTATCTACAGAAGGTCTGACCTTCCATCAGCTCATGAAAGATTCATTTCCAATGCATCAACGTTTACCAGTTCAACAGTTCTTGATTAACGCACATAGATTTTCGTATTTCAAGCATCAGTGGGAATAAAATTATCAACAATGCCTTCTTACCTTAAATGAGCTGCCATTTGAAATGGCCAACTTGATTTTTATTATTTAGGTTCAATTAAGTAAGTTGTGAAAGCCATTCTTCTCAGAACTAATGTACAAAGTTCTTAGGCAGTTCATTGATGCATTCTCATAGCAGGATGAAAGACATTCCCTGAATGAGAAATGAGGCTTAAGCTCGATCTAATCCTTTCTCCGTGCCTAAAACCACTACTTGGCTTACCGATGTAATCCAACCAATTCACATGGACACCCACACAAGCAAATGACATGACATGATCTATGGAATATGTTTACAGATTGAGCTAGTCAAATACTGTTTTGTAGGCTAAAACAATCTATGCCACATTGTCATATTTGCCGATTCCATACATCAGCTTAATTTAGGACTCACATGCAATGCAAACAACCCAAAATAGATCCGAAGTTGATGGTTAAGATCAGACAGATCATCCAATCCCAAATTTCACAATTAAGCATAAACAGCCACCTAGTACGAGGTTCCACACAATTCAGAATTTTGCAGGCATCTGCAACAGTTTGATAGCCTAACAATTGACGACATTCACAAGGTCTTCAATACGAGAAATCCCAACTAGAGAAACAAGTAAATGATGCAAATACCATATCACAGAAATCCAAGATAACAGTGGCAAACTTAAAAATCTATGAAGCATGCAATAAATTGATATCATGTACATGTCCATTTTTTTTGTAGTGGGCAACAAAGTCATGGAATTAGAGTAAGAGAGACCGACCTGGCAAGGCGAGTGTAAAACAATTGCTTGGACAAAAGATTGCATTTCTCAACAGAAGGTGGGTCCTGGATATATTGCTTGTTCTGTTCTAACAACTGCTTGTAATAAGCACTACCGTGTTTAGACACGAACTTTGAGGCTTGACAAGCCTTGGATTGCAATTGAGTTAGCTTTGATGCCATTCCTGCTTACCTAACCTAATCCCAAGAACAAAAAAATCACGAAAGTAAAATGTGGGTTGCAATTAAATTCAGATCTTACCTCGATAAAATCAAAAGAATACCCAATTTCCATGAATTAGTGAGCTAAAACAAGATTTAAGGCAAGGCGCTTGTGTAATGCATTATTATTTTGAGTAAAATCAAATGTTGGATTTGATAAATGAAGTTAGAGAATGATTAAAAATAAATGAATAAAGAAAAGCATTGCCAGATTATAGAAAGCTAACCTTTGTCACTTGTGTTCGTGATGGGAGATAGAGTGAGGGAGCGTATGCCGCTAGGGTTTTAAGCTCGGGTTTGACGTCACTACTGTAAGTTTCTTGAATCGGGTGGAAAATACCCTGTAGTGAGGATACTTACGGTCGCCACTAAACTCTTGCCATATGTCATTTTTTTAGGTGCCTTTTCTTTCTCTCTTTCCTTTCTTTTCTTTGCGAACCTCGAAAATTCCCAACATTTTTTGTTAATTTTTTTTGTCCCTCTTAATCAAATACTCTCATTAGTTTCCATTAATACAATTATTACATAATATTTGAAACTTTTAATATATTTTTTTTAAAAAAATCATCATTTACTAAAATAATATATATATATATATATATTATTCAATTAAATAGTGTAAGTATTCTTAGATTCACTTGAAATTAATCCATGATGATGGTGAAAAAAGTTAGAGATATACATCAAAGGATTTTGAAGCGAGAAAATGAGTGAAAGAAATTCACTTGAAAGGTATTTATTGAGCAGAAGATAGACAAGTAAAGTGTTAACTACCAATTATTTTATTTTTTTTAATGAGGTTTAGTCAAATTTTAAGCAAAATCTTTAAACTTTCAAACTAGGGTTCTTGGTCAAAAAAGCATAAAACATGTAAAATTAGGTTTAAAACTTGAAAACCGATAAAATCAATCAAACTCGCATAAAATCAGGTCAACTCGTAAAAAATATAAAAACCGGTCTGAGTTAACAATTTCTGCTAAAATGAAAAACAATGTGAATTGCCCTTTTTGCTTTATCCTTTCTCATGTCAACATCTTCATTTCTTTTTTTTGCTTTACCCTTTTCCCTTTTCCCCCATCCAAATGCGCAAAAACCCCAAAATCATCAGCGGCCACGTAGATCAAAAAATTAGACTAAGAAGTGAGAAATAGGCTTCACTCTCCACTCACCAGCAGCGCCTTTGATTTTACACGTTTCGACTCTCCACTTACGAGAACGTTCTTGGCGAGAAGAAAGTAAGAATTTATAAGGATGTTGTTGTTGCATGAGAATTGTTTCCTTGCTATTATGTGTTCTATGTTTTATTCATGTTCTGTGTTTTATTCAATGGTGATTCATTTTGTCATATTCTGTGTTCTTGCATGAGAAAAAAATTAGTAATTGAACTGATAAGAGTACATATCAAAATACTTGGAAATTTCTTTACCTTTTGGATTGTACCAAAAAATTACTACAAGAAGATCAAGATCATCAAACTATATTTCATTAAAAAAATAAAATAACAAAAAGCAAGTTGGTTGAATCTCTGTCAATATTATGGTGATTATGGATTTACTATTGGTAATGGTTTCTAGGTTTTTTATTTTCTTTATAGATATTATACTAACCCTCAATAATTTTAGCATTTATGTATTTCGTTTGTATCCTATTGTGTGCATGTATCTTGGCAATTTACTTCTAAGATAGGAAGCAAATCAAAGATGTACTGTGAAAGTTCGGAGAAATTAATTATATTTTGTTTCTATTTGGGAGCTTAACAATGTCATCTAGTAATGAATTTCTTTCTATAATTGCACTATGTTATTGTCGGAATATGGGTAGGCCTTTACCTTCCTAAATGCATCTGTCACTAATTAGTTTCATCATTAAAAAGGGCATCATAAATTTTTGAGACTTCATCTTTTGAATTTAACTGCAGAACCATCAAAGCTATGCGATTCTCTGCTTTTTCCTAGCATTAAGAGGATGCATTCTTATGAAAATGCTCATAGGATGTGCATGTGCCTCGTAGCATAAGATGGCTTCCCATTAGCAACATTATTATGATTCTATTCAATTATTTTAATGCTCTAGATATTGAAGGAACAAATATAAGCTACTAAGAAAACACAAACTTATTTGAAAAGGAAAAACAACATCATGCATGTGCATTAGTTATAAGCCGCAAAATTCCATGATAATCTCAATTATTTTGGTTGTGATTTCTATGGCTAAAGAAGCTTTCTTTTATTAATTAATTGAACTTTCTTCTCTTGTTTTTGGCACTACTACTTGCTTGTGTGTGAATTTGAAATAACATTGGAACTAATATATGTCGCCATTGCTATTTATTTGCATAGACATGAATGTTGTGGGAAATAAGTATATTTATTTGGTTGTTGTGTGATCATTAATTGCTTTATTTTGCACACTTATGGATAATGTATTTGCTTTTTTTTTTGGAAACCTAACCTGTTTGAAACATATTGCTTGACTCACTGTGAATAATACACGTTTGCTTGTGGAAGTTTGGTAGGGCTTTGTAATGCTTGCAAAGGAGAATGGCATAGGAACTTTGATGTATAATTGGCCATGGAAATCATTTGGTAAGGTTGATTACAAAAGATATTTCAAGGTTTATGACTAGAAAAAGAGTCTCTTTAATTTTCAAGATTCTTGCTAGCAAAGAGAAAATTGTGTAATAGTTGGGAATGCATTTTTCATATCCTTAATTTTTTACTTGGGATTTTACGATTTTAGTAAAAAAAAATTACTTGCGATTTTATAATTTTACGATTCGAGTTTATATTGTATGTTCCGTATCGTGTCAAAAAAGCATTTTTGACAACCTTACTCTGAAGCTCAACTATAAAAAACAACTCAATGTTGAATCATGAGACAAAAAAAAAAATAATAAAAATCTAGGTCAACACGTGTTAACTTGTTAATCTTGCGACCATAGACACATGATTGGGATAACCTTATATAAAGAGAAGTGAAGGGGGGGGGGGAAGCACGGATACCAATTCCCAAAAAAACTAAATGTTAAAGGAAGAAATTAAAAATAAATAAATAAATTGACAAAAAGAACCTAAGAAAATACCAAAGTCAACTTGTGTTAATCTTTGAAACTCGTGATCATTATCATGATCAAAAGCCTCGAACTTACTACATAGAAGGCAAACAAAAAAAAAAAACAAAGCAAAATTCTTAAAAAAAAAATGCTAAGGTATTAAACTTTAAAAAAAAATCTAAAAAAAAAAAAAGAAAAAAGATTAGAGTCAACAAAGGTTAACCCTCTAACCCAATGACCATGGAAATCATATTTAGATAATCTCATAGAAAAACAAAAGTGAGAAAAAAAGCACAAAGACCAACTATAAAAAAAACAAAAATATATTGGTCATAACCTTTAAAACTCATGATCGTGTTCATGAGGTTGAGATTGACCGCATAAAAAACAAATCCAAAAAAAACAACAAAGCAACATTCTTAATTAAGAAAAGAAATAAATAAAAAAATTGAAGTCGACCTAAGTTAATCCACCAACCCTATGATCATATGCATAAGATTTGGATAATCCTAAAGAAAGAAAAGAGAGAAAAAAAAAAACACGAAGAACAATTCTATAAAAATCAAATATTAAAGGATAAAATTTAAAAAATAATAATTTTTGTAAAAGAACTAAAGCCAATTCGTGTGAACCTTCAAAACTTGTGGCCCAATAAAAAAAAATGCCAATTGATGAAATTTAAAATAAAATAAAGATCCAAAACTAAATAAACATCATTAAAAAAAAGTATAGGCCAAGTTCGACATGAAAAAAAAATAAAATCAAATGATGATTAATGAAATTGAAATAAAATCTAATTAGTGGAAGGATTTAAAAATATCAAAAGAATAAGGATCAAATATGATATAAAAATTAAATGAAACCAATGATTAAGGATGAAATTAAAAAAAAATCAAAAAATGATAAAACACAATAGTAATAAAAAAATAAGGATCAAATTGGATATAAAATATAAAAGGTAGGAATACTTCCATATTTTGATCAACTACATTTCATTTCCATTAATATTTTATATTTATGAAAGATTAATTTTTTTCTAAAAACAACTTGATGATAACAAAAATAAAAAAACAAAAAAAGCTCCTTGAAATGAAGCTTTATTTTTGTTGCTCTTAAGGGCACTTAGTAATTTAAATGTGCTTAGAAAATAAAAATATCTAAAAGGTCCTTGATGCAAGTTGATGGGTTTTTTTTTTTTTTTTTTTACATATATAGCTAATTAAATCGTTTAAGTTTTAACCATTCATTACGGAAGTTAAAAGTCAAGTTTATTCTTAATCAATTTGTCAATGGTTAATATATCTATATAAAAAGATTGAATTAATCTTCCAACTCAATTGTTAGGTAAATATATGTTTTTTTTAGGGCTTAAATGAAAAAAAATATTATTCATTAATATGAACATGTTTTGTTAATTTGAGTTCTACGCCATAAATATTTATATGCTTTATTTGGCATCACTCTCTTCTTAATAAATATCTTAGCATCATATTGGTATCAGAAAAATATTCCAGCTTCGTGGTATAGTTTATTTTTAAAAAAATATTAGTTAAATAAAAATATTTTTTAAAAAACTAAGTTATTAAATTTTATGGAGTAAATAATTTGGTTTGTGAGTTTGACGAGATAATAATGGATGGTTACCCCTGTTTGCAAATTTAGCAAGATATTTTTTTTCTAATTAAATTCTATTATGTGATAATCAATTTTTTTTTATGATATGGTTAAAAAAATAGTTTTTTTTTAAAAAATATGTTATTAAATTTTAAAAAATGTATTGGTCTGTTGACATGTATGATAAGTTTAACTCTTTTTTTATATAAATTTATTTTTTTTAATAATATCCTTTGATATTAAAATGATTCATAATTTATTTTATTTTATTTTTTATAAAATTATCGTAATTGTTTTTTAAAATCTCAATATTAATTTTAGCAATGATTGTTTTTATTTTTTCGTCATATATAAACATAGAAGCAAGTCCCTCTCGCCTATTGCTAGAATGGATACGTGCAACGTCGTTTTTTCCTTTTTCTTTTCCTTATATACAAGTTTTTGGTTGCAAAAAGAGAGATTGTCCATGGGTCGCGAAATAAAACATGGCTGTTCTATTCAAGAAACAACGTGAGGAGAAAGAAAGAGGAGCGAAGAAAAACTGGAGCTACATATCAAAAGCATGGCATCTTCTGCTTCGCTTCAAGCCACCATTTTAGCCACAAATAAGGCTGTCAAATGAGTTTCTCCAAGATTGTTTAACCACAAATAATCAAGCGCACAAAACGCATAGCCTTCAACTCCAGGGAGGGAGCTTAAAGTTTTAACCAGAGGTCCAGTGTTTATCCAGTAAAGGCACCGAGTTGGGAATCTCTGAATCTATGGTGGGAAGTCATGGATGTATAGACTTGAGTCAGAACCATGCCCTTGCCGCTCCCCAATCTTTTCTCAAACATATGCTGCCAATAGTAGCCAGTGAATGTGAAACCTCGACCACCAATCTCACCAGCCCAAACCAAGCAGCAATGCCAGCATCCTCAACCCTCAATTCATGCCTGTTCTTCCATAGATGCTTCCTAACGCGAAGGAATACTGTTCCACACACCCAATTGGACGGATTGGTAAGATGAATGATATTGAAATTGAAGTCCAAATGAACAGTATATGTACTTTCAACTGTAAAACTACCTATCTCAGCATAAATAAGATTTGTCTACAGAATGGGAACAAAAAAGCTACTTAAAACTGTGCAAAGCAAATATTTTTAACAAGCATTTGCTGGTTAGAGTTGAATTTGGAAAAGACTTTCAACTTCTCCATTCCATTATAGTTTTCCTAATAATGAACTTTCTACTTTGAATCACACCAGCCTGCAGCAACTGCAACCTTTAACCAGCTCTCGAAAGATTCATTTCCAGAGCATCACCAACAATTAGTTTAATGGCAGTTCTTTACTAAGCGGAACATGTTGATAAATCTCCACACTTGAAGCCTCAGAAGGACATAGAAGAACGCTAATGCCTTTTTAGCTTCAACAAGCAGCTACCAGCAACTTGACTATGGACAACCCAACTTAATTTTTTCAAATCCATAGAACTAAACTGTCGAAGGCGTACTCTTTCTAGAAATAACCTGTAAAGTTCTTAGGTAACATACCCTCAAAATGCAATCTTATAGCAGCAGGCAAAATAACTGATTTCGAAATGAGAAACCAGGTCAAGTTCTGCCTAGAATAACTGAGATATCCTAATTACTAGACTAGTCAAGAATCAGAGGTTTAGTAACACAGGTGCCAAACAATGGAATCCTTTCTCAGTGACCACGACAGATTTGTAAGCTTTCTGAGGTAACTGACACATTCACATAATTACATTAGTCTAACATTATTACATTAACTCCATGCATTATTACATTAGTCTGGAATAGCCAGCTTAATTTAGAATCCAGATGCAATACAAACATGCCAAAATCAATTTGAAGTCCCCGGTAGAAATCAGCTGGGACCTGCGTGATAGCCCTTGCAATTGCAGTACAAACACATGACATTTAGACAAGATAGAAGAGGGTTCAAACCTGGCGAGGCGAGTGTGAAACAATTGCTTAGACAGAAGATCACATTTCTCAACGGTGGGCGGGACCTGGATGCATTGCTTATTCTGTTCTAGCAACTGCCTGTAATAAGAACCACCAAGCTTTGCCACAAACAGTGAAGCTTGAGCAGCCTTGGATTGCAACTGAACTAGCTTCAATGCCATCACTTCCCCTAAATGTTACCACAGCCGCTAAAAAAAACAATACAAAAAATACGTTGAGGTGATCAATCTCAGATCTTAATGTTGAAACGCACATGAGAATTCAGAGCCTAAACAAGAAAAAGATGAATCAAGTTAAGATCATACACCTCAAAATCTCGACTGCTCGTGACGAGAGATAGGGTAGGGTTTTTCGAGGTTTGATCCGGACTCTGTGATACTCTTTATTCTTGATCTGCCTCGAAACACTGTGCAGTGAATGAGCTAAGGTGACCACTATACTCTTGCCACATGCTATTTTCTCTTCCGTTTTTTTCATTTTCATTTTCATTTTGGGATCGGACGGTGTAATTTTCTAGACCGAACCAAAGCACAGCTAACTGTTCATGGTCGCCTGAATGCTCCCATACAAATTCAAATTCATCCATCAAACCCTCCAATGATTCTAATCTCACAGTTTTGGGTAAACTTCCTAGTCTCTTTCTTGCTCCAAACTTTCTGCTATAGCTCCCCCCTGCAACTTAAATTCTCTTCTTGCTTGCTGGCGAGTTAGGGCAAACTTTTTACCTTCCACTCACTTATAGATAGCTCACGGGATTTTAAACACCAAAGCAATTGTTTGGCGCCATTGTTCATAACAATGCGCGCGCGTACACCATGGAAATATAAACATGGAATCTCATAGCATAACAAACAAGTCAAACGTTGCTACGAACTTTTATGGAAATAACTACCGGTAAGTTTCAGTCAGCTTTGCTCGCATAACTGGAGTCAGCAATCCATGACACATGCTAAAGTACACAGCGAGAGAATAAAGAAAAACACATAATCTTAAAGCACTACAAAAACCTGTCTACACCTAAAGCACTATCACATGAACCCCATTTCTCAAACACCCAATATGGGATCCTCCAACATAACTCAACTTTGAGGTGATGCTTTAGCAACTCCACTCTGTTGGGCGGTCTGTGGTGCTGGTGCTGATTCATATGTCCCACGACCATTGTTAGTTGCGTTGCTGTCAGCAGAATATGCAGCAGGCTGAGAGTAGCCACTACCATAAGAGGTGCCGCTGTAGGGGGGAGGCCCCTGTCCATAACCTGGTTGGCCAGCTGGTGGGACACCATAGGGAGGAGCATACCCTGGCTGAGCACCTGTAGCACCATAACTGGATGGTGGAGCAGTCTGGGAACCTGAATCTGGTTGTGCATAGCCAGATGGAAGTGGCTGGGAGTGTGGGTATCCTGGCTGTCCAGTAGGCTGGCCATAGCTTCCAGGGGTGGTGGGTGACTGTTGGCTCTGCCCATAAACAGGTGGATTGGCTGGAGGTTTCTGTGATTGAGGTGCTCCATAGCTCCCATATTGTGCAGCTGGTTGACTCCCATAGCCAGATTGGGAAGATGGGGGCAACCCATAACCAGGCTGAGCAGCTCCCTGAGGTGGATAACTTGCTGGGTTTGGGCTAGGCTGCTGGCCAGTAGAATAACCTTGCTGCCCCATTGCAGATGGCTGAGATGACCCTTGAGCTGAATCTCCTTGAGCTCCATATGAAGGAGCATGTCCTTCTTGAGCTGGGTTGGCCACATTGCTGTAGCTAGGAGCAGAAGTATAACCTTGCTGTTGATCGTAAGGTGGTGGCTGACCATACCCAGGCTGCTGATACCCACCATAGCCATCTTGGCTGTAAGCCTGCCCTTGTTGGTTATAGCCAGAAGCTGGTGCCTGGCTGTAATTATAACCAGTGCCATCTGCTGGAGCTGCAGCACCACCAGAAGTTTGCTGCTGGGATGTAGGTGGCTGACTATAGTAATCATAACCCTGATTTTGCTGATTTGCCGAGACAGATGACTGGTCCCAGTTAGGGGGGTATCCACCAGATGGTTGTTGTGGAGGATAGCCTGGATAAGCTGGCTGAGACATATTATACTGTGCTGATGCACCAGGGTATGCTCCAGCCTGCATGTAGCCATAACCAGCTTGTTGCATTGGTGGACCAGACGATGGACCCCAACTTGTAGGTGGTCGTGCTTGATATCCTTGCTGAGGATAACCTCCTCCCATGTTTGGATTCCTCATTCGATTCTGCAGAAAATTGATGCTTCATATAACCAATGTGAACTTTAAAAAATGCATTGCAAACCACAGGACGCATGAGCAGATATAAACATAAAAAGAGCTAAAATGAGAAAATATAAAGTCAGCATAAAACAACATAAATAAACAAATAGGTCCAATTAAGGGATTAATTGATCTCATATTTTACCAGGAAGAGGTATGAATGCCTACATACCGTACTTGGTTGGAGGAATTATTGAGTACTCCAGCAGAAGCCCAACCTCACCCTACTTGAAGTGAATGGGTACAAAAGAAGCCACAAATACTATACAAGCTATACCACAAAAAGAGGAGAGATGCGTACTAATTGACATGCATCCTTGAAGGACCTTATCTATGGGGACATGGGTCTCATTAATGATGCATCCATTGATTTAAAAGAGCCTAACAAGCTTTCAGCAATGTAACACTACCATCTTCCCAGGAGCCATATCATAGAAAATGCAAGGATGCCATGGTACAAAAACAGAAAATGAATGTACAGATAACCTAAAAGAAAATGCTTAATAGAAAGTAGTCTAATTAGCTTCACCACAAGCACTCAACTACAAAAAAAGTATTTCACAAATATGTGAACTGAATGTACATGAATCCTTCCAGAAGAATACAGGAAAAGAAAGGAAAATGGAGACTACACTTTTGCATGCAATGGCAAGGAGCAATAGAATGCATAAATGTGATCTCAACCTGTATAATTCTTTAACAACCTGTTACCCAATCAGGGTCAACAAAAGAAACTTGGAATCCACATTGGAAAAGCAAGAATATAATGTTAGGCAACTTACTAAAGAACTGGAGTGTAGCTGTTAGGGAATTTACCATCAGCATTATTGATAACAAACAAATTCACTAAAACAATTTTCCACTCAGATAAAGAAAAAATGACAAATTAAACATTTATTTCTTTGAACTTCAATTTTTCAAAAGAGAAGTCCAAAACTACCAAAGGTAACAATAGTAATTGCCATAATAACCACAAAGTCAAACACTAGACAAGATATCGGAGGAAAATCTTTAAGGTAGTGTTTAGTTATTGTCTTAAGACAAAAGAGACAAAAAAGATGAAGGCTATGGGGGGAAGGAGAGATGAGACTACGACAAATTGTGTTTGATAATGGTAGAAAAGATTGAGTAACGGTCTCTATATCTTGTGTGGTTATGGTGGAAAAAAAAAATAATAAAAAAATATTTTACCTTTAACATGTATTAAGATCAAATTCACATATTTTAAAAAAATAACTACACTATTATTATCACTTTTGTTTACATTAAGTATTAAAATTAATAATATTATAATAACTCTAGTTATAAAACCTGAACTGGCATAGCAAGTCGATCCAAGGCCTAAGCTTGTCCCGGTTTAAGAAAAAATAAAGTATTGACCCGAACTAATTCAGTCAAAAACTCAGATTGACCAACGACTTGGGACAAAACAGCAGTCATAAACCTGTTACTTCATTGAAAAGAAAATATTGGGTTAGCCTGGATTCACCCTCCTGACTTAACCCTGGCCTTGCCCTAGATCGACATCCAAGTTGGGTTTTAAAACTATGATGATAATTATTTTTATTCATACATTGACTCAAGTCAACCCTGGTTGACCCTCCTGACTTATGACCTAAGGTTTGCCCTAAATCGACCCCGAATCAATTTTTAAAACTACGATAATAATCACTTTTAACTTTATGTTGACTTAGGGTCAACCCAGATTAACCATCCCGACCAATGACCTGAGCATTGCCCCAAGTCAACCCTCAAGTCAAGTTCTAAAACTATGACTAACTATTTTTATTTTTACATTGACTTGGGTTGACCCTCTCAACCCCCGATTTAGGCCTTATCTCAAGTCAACCAAGTCAAGTTTTAAAACTATAATAACCATTTTGTACTCTTACGTTGACCCAGGTCACGGGAACCCAACTCGTGACACAGGTATACCCCTAAATCAAATTTTAAAACTATGATAATAATTATTTTTATCCTTGCATGTCTTAGTTTGACAATTTTGAAATTGATAATTTTTTACAATGATACTTTAGAAATAAAAAATAATAAATATTATCTCTCCATACATGTTCCCTTTGTACCTCCTATTTTGAAACTACAAAAATTCACTCCAAATTATCCAATGATAGATTTTTTTATGTCTCTTTGACCAAACATATTTTTGTCTTCATTGTCTCTGTCTTTTTTATCCTAAAACAGTAACCAAACGCTAGCTAACAAATGAAATTGTCTCAGAGGCTAAGATCTAATAATAAGTAATCCAAGCTAAAAGAGCATTCCCATCACAAGCAAGCTTGCAACTCCTCTCCATTAATATCATTTACTAAATATTAGAAAATGGGATTTAGAACCATACCAGGGCATTCCGAGGGGAACGCCAACATAAAGGAATCCATGTTGGTGTCACCAAAACTCTAACAACACTAATCCTACAATAGTTCTCGATAACAATATCAGTAATATGACACAATTAATAAGCACGATAACAATATCAGTAATATGACACAATTAATAAGCACATACGGTGGTAGAACTATATCCATAAACCATTCACTTAGGGATCCAAACAAGAATGACCAAAAATTTTGCTCAACTAATCATTGGCTAAGGATGCCTTTACAATGCTTACCAACCTAGGCAAAAGTATGAGACATTGTATCACTAAAGATCCAATGGTTCAACATAGCACTAAGAGCTTGATGACAACCATAATCACTCTCAATTACAGGTTGACACTTCAAACTTTCAAAATAAACTTATGTTAAACCATATATCCACCATCCACCTCAAGAGATATAGCAAGATGACACTTAACTGCATATATATAAGAACCTGACCCAGTTGCAACCAGAAAACAGCAACGGTTTATAGTCTTCCTATCAAGTTGATCTATGAAACCAGATGTATATTGAACAGTACAGATTAAATGGCATCCAATTCCTAATTGAACCATAAACCAGAAAACTATTAATAAACAAACCAAGAGTATCCACCACAACAGGTAGCACTGAACAGTCACCACTATGCTTCAAGAGCTTGGCTTGGAAAAGGAGAAAAAAAAAAGAAAAAAAAAAACTCTCAACCAGCTAAGCATGCTCTTGCCAAATGGGTAAACAAGCAAAAGCAGTCTGCAAGTCTAAATCTTAACAACCCAACAAGTGAATAATAAAAAACTGACATGCTTATATCCCAGAAGCAGGTCTTATAACTATCCAGTATTACAATAGGTTATGAAAAACAAAATATCTATGAAAATTGATTGACTTTGAAACATGAATGGAAAAGTTATATCAGCTTCTTCCCATGAAATTCATGAAGGAAAAGGAAAGGAAAAAATGTTCTTGATTTATAGAAAGGCGCCCAAAATTCCTTGAATGACACAAGAATAAATGTTCAAGATATGGTCCAAGTTCATAATGCAAAAATTAAGCAAAAAGAAAGCAGCCTAACTAAAACAATACAGGACTTAAAACAGATATTAGAAACACAATTGAGAAAGTGCAAGTGCTAAAAAAGCAAAAATTATTTGACTGAGAAGGAAAAAAAAATGCAAAAGCCAGGCTATATTATGAACTTAAAAGATTATCAGAAAATGTCTAGAATATTTCTAGGATGATTTATAATATTATATATATATATATATAAAAAAGCCAAAATAATTTTATGTGAGATATTTTACCAGACCAACAATAAGAATCCCCTTCTGACCTGCACTGGAGCATACAATATACCATGACCAATCTGAAAAATATACCTAACCCTAAAGTAGCACAATAAAAGAGAGGACTGCAATGGATGCTAGAATTCCTTATCACATGAACAGAAATCCATATGCTAATTTTTATATCATGATTAAGAAGCTATATTGTCAAAAATAATAACATAACTAGCATAACTAAAAATATTTTAGTCACATAAGCACAACCAGATCACTAAACCTAAACAAAAGGCAATAAAAACAGCAATAAAAAAAATATAAAAAAAAAAATCATGGATATGCATATTGAACTGTTTCCCAGAAGTTCAATGTTCCAATACAACAAAAGTTGGGAGTTCCTAAAAGCCAACCCCACAAACTAACATCAACAACCATACATACCTCACTGGTGACTTCATTAACCAACTGTTTTGCAGCCTCAACTTGTTCACTTGTCCCCTCTATGTGAACTGTCCTTTCTGTAGATGTATCACCTGGGGCAGATGCAAAGGTATAACCTGAAGAAGTTCAAAAAATATTTACCTAAGTAAATTATAACTGAACATTATATACTCAACCAGATTAATAAACAGCATGAACAATAACCAATTTACCATGCACCAACTACCAAACTTCAGAAATGCATCTCTCATGAGAAATAATGTAATAAAAAGAAGATACGAGAAAAAAATGGTGAGGATGTAATTCAGAAAACAAACCTGAATACGGGCTCCAGACTAGCTTGCATGTTCTTAATAGAATCACCACCTTTGCCAATAACCAGACCAACCTGTTTTCAGCATGCATTACAAATTACCCTGAAAGAAACCACCCAAAATAGTAACAAAACACAACTACTTCTACACACCTTGTTATTGGCAATCTTCATTGAAAAATGTTCAGAACCACCTTGTCCTGCATACCTTCGGGAAATTGTACCAGAACCCCCTGCATCAGCCTGTACAGAGAAACATTCACCAGTAAGTACCATTAACAAAATTTTAGTTATAACCAAACTAGAAAAACAAAATTCTAGTTGTGGGAAGAAAAAAACCTAGAAGAAATAATCCTATAAAGCAATAAATCAACATTAAAGTACACCATGAGAAATCATCAATGACACAAAACATACAATACTTGCAGCTAGAAATGCATGGCATCAATTGATTATCACTAACTAAAATCTCAAACTATTGAAATAAACTATCCCATGTGGATGAAAAGCACAAATGAGTATACAAGTAAAGCAGCATGTACATATCGCACAGTTAGAATTCAAAGTCAGTGTCCTACCTCTGCAAGGACATCATTAATCAACTGTTCTGCCTTGGCAATTTGTTCAGGTGTACCCATAAGCTCAACAATCCTATATGGGGAGTTGGGATCAGCGTCCATGTCTCGAGTGACCTGAATTTTTGCTCCAGACTGAAGCTGAAGATATTTGATAGTCTCTCCACCTTTTCCAATGATAACACCAACCCTGCCTTGTGGAATATCAATTTTTTTACTCAAACCAGAACCACCCGGGTATGAGCCATATGAAGCCGGAATTGACGAAGGGGCTGAGTTTGATATGGTAGACTTCATATCTGTAGTCAATCAAAGAAGTTAGTTTGAAATTCCAAATCAAACCTGAATATGATCTTGCAGCTGGCAAAAAAAATCAATAAATCTAAAAAATTTGAAAGAAAAAAACCTCAAAATCAAGTTGGCAACCAACATTGGAAAAAAAAATTCACTGAAACAAACCATAAACATCATTAAAAAAATGTATAAAAATATAATAGAGAGAGTATCAGAAACTGGAAAAACAAAAAACACCCTGGCTACAGTATACTAACATAAACAACCATTAGCCACACCTACAGCAACAACCATTAGCTATATTTTTTTTAGGTTTTTACATAATAAATGAAAAAGGTTACAGAACGGGTACAATTCATGGGCATGGAACATACAAAACATCAGAAACCCTAGCTACAATACTTGTAAAAAAACAGCCAACAGAAACAGCATTGCACAAGAGTCAAAGTGACAGCAGAATTTCATAAAATAAATACACTAATAGCATTTAAACACCCACACAAAAGTTAAGATTCAAAGTTCAAACAATTTAGAAAAAAGAGAGCGCATATATCCACAAATATATACATAGAGAGCGAGAGAGAGAGAGAGAGAGATTGAACCTGGAGGAGCAGAGCTAAATCCCTTATTACTCTCAACAGAGTCAAACCCACTCGCACCGTTTTCAGCCCTAGGTCGCTTAATATCAGCACCGGCACCACTCATTATACGAGCGGCGATCTCCTGAGCTTTCTGTTTGGCCATCTGGATCTCGTCAACAGGGGCGGCACGCTGTTGTAAGATGGTGTGGAGCGGGGTCGGGAAATCGGAGATGAAAATCCTGTTTGCCTCCGAGTTGAGGGAGGCGGTGCTGATTGGTCATCGAATTTGCGTTTGTTGGACGATGGTGGTGTGGTGTCTGTGGCTGTCGAGTATGTAGATTCGTCTGCCATTGTTGAAAGAAACCCTAGGGGATTGAGAGAGAGCGAAGTTGGGTGATGTAAGAGGAAGGAGTGGGGATTTTAATTCTATAAGGGGAGGGTGGGGTAGGGCACGTTGATCTGTTAACCTAAAAAACAGGCTTCGATGCGAGCCCACTAGAGTATGGTTGAAACTTGAAAGTGAAACCTCATTATCAAAGAGCTCTGAAGCCAGCCCACCAGTGCTGTAAGCTTTCATTCTCGGCCTTTGATCATATGCTGCTACCTTCAGTTTTAACCGGTAAAGAACTACAATCTCCGCGCCTGCAAATGCCAGAGCCTAGAAGCCTCTTCACGCCTTTGAAAATCCTTGATCATGTCCTCCCAATACGATACATGGTTGCTCTCCTGGATGAAGGAGTCAAAACCAAACCATTGATCTTTCCACGATCATTCTGGCGAGATGCTCAAAAACTGGTCTACTTTCAGCTTCTCGTTACAAGGGGAGGCTGCTTCCCACTCAGGTCTTTCATCATTGACTCGCAGAATTTGTTGTTTTACATGAAACTCTGTTCATCAGGTGATGCTTGAGAAAGACTCCCTGATAAGTGTCAAATTTTGTTATTAACGCAGAGCTTCACCTTGGGAAAGCACGCCCAGGATCTGCCCAACCAAGTATCTTTCCAACCAGGCAGCATCCTGAGTGGACAATTCTTTAACAATTTTTCAAGCAACAGTTTTAATGCTTGAAATAAATAGTTGGAAGCAACAAGACCAAAGAAGCTACTGCTC
>NC_133301.1:5579749-5585743 GCF_005239225.2 Populus alba | reverse complement strand
GTTCTTTGGTTATAAGGAATCTCTTGTTTTGTTTAGGCTTTGCTTGCAAACATGGCTGCAATGTATGCTGTCTATCATGGACCTGGAGGCCTTAAAACCATTGCCCAAAGGGTCCATGGTCTTGCTGAAGCGTTTGCTGTTGGACTGAAGAAACTTGGGACAGTTGAAGTACAGGGCCTTCCCTTCTTTGACACTGTGAAGGTTAAAGTGTGTTGATGTAACTGCAATTGTTGATGCTGCTTACAAAAAGCGAGATAAATTGAGTGTTATAGATGCAAATACCGTAAAGTGTGATCCCATCTGTTGTGTAATTTGACTTTTTACTCTATGTCATGCAATTATGAGAACATGGTTTGCTTTCAGATTACCGTTTCCTTTGATGAAACAACCACCTTAGAGGATGTTGATAAACTTTTCAAAAGTTTTTTTTCTGGTGGAAAGCCTGTTAGTACTTCTCTGCTACTGCATGTTTCTAATAAGGTTGTTACCATAAATCATAATCTTGAAAATAATACTATTCACTTCTTTCTTTCAAATGTCAGGTCCCTTTCACAGCTGCATATCTGGCACCAGAGGTTCAGAATGTGATCCATCTGGACTAACAAGGGAGAGCCCTTATCTGGCTCATCCAATCTTCAACATGTATAGACTATTCCTCAAAATCTGAACTGCTCAGGGTTATTATTTGGAAGCCATCTGATTTTCTGTTTGATTTTATCAGGTACCATACCGAGCATGAGCTGCTCAGGTGTATGCATAGATTGCAATCAAAAGATCTTTCTGTGTGCCACAGTATGATTCCACTGGGATCTTGTACAATGAAATTGAATGCTACAAGTGAAATGATGCCAGTGACATTTCCTAATTTCACTGATATTCACCTTTTGCGTCAAGTGAACATTCTCAAGGTTACCAGGTAGATAGTTGCACATGTTTCTTAAACAGAAATTTGAGAGATCTGCTATGCTTTTTGGTGTGACGCGAACAAATCTTGTGTATGATAAAGCAAATTAACCTTTGTTCAATTCCCGTATTGTCTCAGGAAATGTTCAATGAATTGGGTGAACTATTGTGTACAATTACTGGATTTGACTCTTTCTCATTGCAACCTAATGCCGGTGCTGCTGGAGAGTGTGCTGGGCTTATGGTTATTCGTGCCTATCATAAGGTACGGTGATGCCAAATATTCATTAAAAAGACTGCTTATTCAATATCCCTCGACTCATGGAGTCTATGAAGAAGGAATCGATGAGATATGTAAGATAATTCATGACAATGGTGGTCACGTATACATGGATGGGGCTAACATGAATGCTTAGGTCTGTGTTCTCAAACTATTTACATTTGGTTTTGCCATTCCATATTTTGGTTATTAACATCTTACTTCCTGTAAGCTTTCCTGTTTGATATGGTCATTTTACTTCATAGAATATTTTCTGCAGAAGACATAAACAGCTCCAACACCCTTCGATTCTTATAAGCACCTTTTATGCCATGAGTGATGGTTGTTCTTTGAGTAGAGAAGGTATGAGCATCCTAATGTTCAAAAATTCATTCTATGCCATATGGGAAGAGTTGCACTTTGTAGGGTTGTGAATCAGACTGTAGCCAGACCATGATGTCTTCTTAGTAATTCAAATCAGGAATGGCTTTTCATCATTTTGATTTATAGACTACATTTCAAATTTATGAGCAAATTATAGTAAAGCAAAGATGTGGATCTGAACTTTTAGTTTTCTTTATCCTGTGCTTTTCATTCTTGAAGATTCATGGTATTCCATAAAGCATCCGTGGGTTAACTGAATAGCTCATGTCATCTGAATATCAAATTTTCAATGAAATGTCTGGATTAGAACTATGTAAATGAGAAATCTGGTGGTGAACATGTTACATTTTGATTTTATGTTCTTCGTCCTTACAGGTTGGTCTCACAAGCCCAGGTTTTTATTGGAGCTGATGTTTGCCATCTCAATCTCCACAAAACAGTTTTGCATTCCACATGGGAGGGGTGGTCCTGGCATGGGCCTGTTGGTGTGAAGAAGCACTTAGCACCATACCTACCTTAACATCCTGTGGTAACTACCTCCTTCACCGCAAACAAACTTCATCCATATCTTCAGACTTGTTTAGCTTCTAACTAAGGAATGATGTGACACTGATGGGAGAAATGCTTCCTTAATTTTTATTGGACTTAAGATATGCATGAAGAAACTATTTTCATTCTTTATTGCATCCAGCATCATCCAGCTGGTAATTGGAAGATGCTGCTTGAAATTGGAGCAAATCATTTCTTCTTTTTGTGTAGTCATATTGTTTGATCTGTTTTAAGGAGTCATCACTCGCGTTGTATGTTTTTTTATGGAATTATTACTGCCAAATGTCTTCGTCATCATGTTTTCATTGTTCAGTTTTTAATTTCAGCCTGGAAATGGGATTCCAAGAAGAAAATGTGTATGCCATTCAAAAGGTTACACAGACTGAATTTTATTTTCTCCGTAAGATCAAGAAGCTCTCCAGTTCCAGTCCATAATAACACAGAAATAGGGAGTGACGAGCACCTGGTTGGCTAATAAAGAAGTCCATGCTCTGTTTATCAAAATCAAATATGCCAAGGAAACAGGTTACATATGTTCTCTAATTACAAACTTCAGCCTAATTCATAACCATGAACTCTCTTTTTTTATCCATAATCATCATAACATACAAGAGGGGAAAAGAGGGCTCATTAGCATAAATCTCAAATGTTCTATCTCAAAAGTAATTGCAAGAGACCAAAGAGGAAGAAATACGGCGATAGGAGAGGTCAATGTTAAATTTGGATTTTAGAGAGGCGGAAACTAGAGGTGGAGGCTGCCGACGCTAAAGATTGACAGATCAGGGCGATAGAGACTGGAGATAAAGGGTGTCAGTGTCTTCCGTTTTAGACGAACCGACTTTAGTGGTGGATCCTGATGAAGCCCCCGACCAACTTAAGAAAATAAGTATTGATTTTGGTACCACATCCCGAGCAGTCAACTGAATTTACTTGCAGCGACAACTGTCTAGCTTCGGAAAAATAGAACGCATGGGAGAGAAACAAGAGAGGAGGGGGAGGTGTGCTGCTGTGCTCTGTAGTTATTTAGGGTTGGGTGAAACTTCCATTTATGCATATTTTTTTTTTACCTTTAATTCAAGTTTGGTTGAACTAATTCACTTCAATCGGTTTTAAACTTTTTAAACCAAATCAAACTGGAACACAAATATTTTTTAAAATTTTTGAATCGGTTTGTTTAGATATTTTCTTTAATCTAGGTTTAGTTTTTCAATTGGTTTTTTTTTTTAACACCCTAATCTTAGTGGAGACAGAGAGGATTTATTCTCTTGTACCTCTTTAAATAAAAATAGATTTATTTTATATCTTAATCTTCATTATTCCAACAAAAATATTTTTCATTTTTTTTGTATTTATCCTGTAATTAAGAGTGTTTACAAAAAATAGACTCATCTGTGTTATTTACATTATCTAACCTGATTTGACTTGTCCAAGTTAGATAATGTAGTTATTTATGGATGATAATAAGTTAAAAAACTTAATATATGGATATAATTAGTTAAGTGCGAGGTGGGATTTTTAAAACTTACTCAACCTGTATAATCCAATGTAGATAACTTAGTTTTTAGTGTAAATAATATTTTCCTTTCTATCTTCATTTTTTTTTCCTTTCTCACCCTCGCACTCACAACCACCCTCATTCTTTTATCTCTTTCCCTTCAGTTCTCTCCTTCAAACTTCATATTCTTAGTTATTTATCAATTTTTTGTCTTTTACCCATCTAATCGATGCTCTTGGCAAGTAATGAAATTAAAGTTTTTTCATAATTGTGATATACAATTCTAATTTTTTTCTGTTTGGTAATCAAGAGAACTTGAAAAAACAAATGAAAATTTCAAAAATTAAGATTGAACTTTTTTTTAGTTAAATCACAATCCATAAAATGAGTCTCTTCCTACTAATTTGTATTTATATCATATTATATACCTTAACTATTTGATAAAAATGCATGACTGTAATTTATTTATTTTTTTTTTTTGGAAAATATGATAGATTTTATGTTGTCTCTAATATATACATTATAGGGTCTTATCTAGTTCTAACAATTGCAACCTGATATTGTTTTAAGGATCATCAAAGAATAAAAGAATTAATACACCTAACCTGTGGATAGTTGCAATATCCATAAAAATTTTAGCCCAACCCGATTTATCCAACCCATTTAGATCCAAAAAATAATTGAATGGGTTAGTTTGGATACAATTATAAGTTAAAACTCGACTTACTATATCCATAAACATTCTTACATGAATTCTAACCAAACATAATTCTAATATTTTTTATTCATTAATTTTGGATCATACTCCCCTACCTCTATTTTATAAGTTCAGTCATAAGTTCAGTGCGGTGAGGAAAACTTTTTCCCTTTTGGATTGGAAGGAGGTTTTGAGGATCCTTATTAATTTAAAAATATAATATTTTTTATTTGCAATTAATATTTATAGTTAATAACCAATGGAAAATTAATATTAAGTACATATAAACATTGAGTTTTACTTTACTATCATATAGTTAAATATAAATTTAACAAATTCATTTGAAAAATGAATTATTCTAGATATATACAAGATGAAAGATAATATATAAAAATATATTAAAGGATGTGGGGAAATCATTATTCACTCATACTCATTGCAATGTTGATTACATTAATAATCCATAATGTTTTGCCTTTTTTTTTGTTATTGAATTTTTTCAATATTTTGGTTGATTTCATATTTTAATGTTATGATGGTTGAGAATTGAGTTTTGTAATTTGTTTCGTTTTTTTTTTCTATAGATTTAACATAGTTTGTGGGTTTATCAAGCTAACCTAAGTTGCTCTCATTTACAAGTTTGGTTGGGTATTTTTTTTTTTAATTGAACTTGACTTTTTATCGTCAATTTTTTTTATGTAGTTAAAAAAAATAGTTTTAGAAAAAAACCATATTATTAAACTTTATAAATTTCATGGATCTGTTCATAGATTTGGCTGATTGGAGGTTCATGGATTTGGCAAGTTTAACTTTTTTTAATAAAATTTTTTTCCGATTCTATCCATAAATATTGGATTAATTGGGAATTCAGCTTTATAATTGGTTTCATTTTGTTTTTTATGAGGTTATCATGGTTTCAAAAATACATCTCGGTATTGAGTTGGTTTTCAATTTTACGATTGTTTATTTTTGTTATCATATAGTTAAAAAAAACAAGTTATAATTCCAGCATCGCTTGGATTACCTGATTCACACATTTGACAAATTTACCCACCGATCAGATATGTTATTTTTTTTTCATTTAATTTTTTAAATGATTTTTTTTTTCAATTTTATCCTTCACTATTAGATTAGTTAAGATACACTACATGATTTATTTTTATTTATTTTCTATAGAGTTTTTACTATCTCAAATAAATTAACCTATATACATAACAATATTGTGGTGTACTGTTATCTTGTGTCCATGTCCTTGTTTTCTTAGCTAATAAATTTCCCAAAAAATACGCCAGGTATATATATATGCCTCGTGTAATTTTAAGGGGTAGTTCATCTGATCATATTTTAGATTTATCTTTTAATGGTCATGAGTTTAAGTCCTCTCATAATCACTGGAAGCTTACATAGTTATTAACTTCGAGGTCTATGTGATTTGTTGAAGTACGCACAAATTGATCCACACCCCACACACACACACACACACATATAACGTGGGTGTCCAGTGAGTTTGCGCGTACCTTGACTAATCTCATGGATCCTGAAGTTAATAACTATGTAAGTTTCTAGTGACGTTAAAATTTATAAAACTTGAACTTTTAGAAAATAAATCTAGGTTAGGTTAAGATTATATCTCTAATAATTACGAGTATATATATATATATATATATATATATATAATATATATATATATATATATATTATATATAT